>NC_083565.1:11698640-12019550 GCF_019925205.1 Metopolophium dirhodum
AAATAGGTACCTACTACCTATGTTTATAATATGTTATTGTTTTTTTTTTTTTATGACAATTAATAACTTATATTGTATTATTGTGATAATTCGTATCATTAGCTTATTGTTTTTTTACTCAAACAAACTTTTTATTTTCAAATATGACAGTCAACGATTTTTCTTAAAAGTAAAACTACAAAACAGATTATATTTTTTTTAAATTTCGAAACCTCCATAATCAATATTGAACATAATATATAACCGTCACCTATTTTTAGTTAGAAAATGGTGTGTTCGAATGCAGCAAATTTTAGGTTGGATGGAAAATATATATTTTCTGTACGACTCCTCCACTCTTCTATGCATTATAATATAATATTATTTTAAAATTTGTATGTTAATATACATATTAACCTAACCAAATGTTTTAATTTATATTTTAGCAAAAGGTTTTGTGCAGTGTAAAAGGAGCGACCCAAAGTTAAACGAATGTATAAAGAATTCTCTGAAAAATGCGATCCCACATTTAGTAAAAGGTACGTACATAATATTATTATATTTTGTGTAATACGTTTTGTTCCTTGACGTTTTTATTTATTCATTAATTTCAGGTGTGCCTAGTTTGGGATTATACCCAATTGATCCACTTCGTATAACGCAATTGGGAATAGACCAAGGTACTGGGCCCGTCAGCATTAAGCTCAACTTTAGGGATTTAGACATATCAAACATCGGGTCAATAAAATTTAATGAAATCTAGTAAGTGTAAACAACATATTTTTTTAAATTTTTAAGTCAACACAATAAAATATTATTTCTGTGATTTCAGTGCTGATCTTGATAACAATAATATTACATTGGACGTAAACTTTGAAAAACCAATTACGCTCGATGGAAATTACGATATCAAAGGCAAAGTTATCATCCTACCAATTACCGGTGACGGACTTAGCAAAATTAGCCTTGGTATGTAGACATATTTTTTTAAATTTTTTTTGGTTTTTAAATAGAAATCGTTCATTTTGAGCTATATTTTACAGATAATCTCAGAGCCAAAATAAACGTTTACTTGAAGCCCGTTGTAAAAAACGGAAACACCTATATGGATATTAAGGATCTTAAATTAGCGTTTACCACTACCAAAATGCAATTGAAATTAGACAACTTATTCAAAGGAGACAAAGCTCTTGGTTAGTAAATTTATTTTGACATAAATTTCTGTATATTCACAGTAAATTTTTTTTTAAATATATATTGATATATTCCATGTACCTATGATGTATTTTGTATAATATATTATATATTAATATTTTTAATTCAATATAATAAAAATTAACTCTATGTCATATGTGACTCTGAACGTTAGTATAATACCATATTTTATGTTACAGGAAACAATATGAATGTGTTCCTAAATGAAAATTGGAAAGATATATTGGCTGAATTGCAAATCAATTTTGAGAACGCCTTGGCTGCCGCATTTTCTGGAGTTGCACAACAATTCTTTTCAAGAGTACCTTATAACCAAGTTTTTATTGAATAGACCATTTGGCTTTTTGATTATATTATCAAACGTATATTAATAATTTAATTTATATATATTTATATTTTTTTTTTTTATTTAGTGTTAAACAAATAAACTTTGGGTATCAACTCGATTTTGTAATAATTTGTTTTATTTAATTTAGGTACCAAATTATTATACTTAAACTTCACTAAAAAAAATACCAAAAATGAATTTCGGCTAACAATATAAAATTTTAAAGATGAAGTATAATTATAGTAATAATTAGATATTAATAACGTTGGAAAATCACAAACAGGTATATACTATACACCATTGGTAAAACTAGACACCACTAAATCATTATTAGTAGGTATGGTATGATTGTATGAAACAAGTTCAGTGTACCAATAACACCAGTCTAAATACACCCACAATAATAATACTACACAATATGTATATATAATATGTAGGTACCTACCCATTTTAAAACTTTTTACCCATTTCTATAAATATAGGATGAAAGCACCATATAAAGTCGATGAAATTCTAGGTCGATTGAATATTGAGTTAGTAAATACTTAATAAATTCGTGAATCTATTTGTTTTTCTAAAAACCAAAATATATATTAAATCTATACATACTATTTAGTATATATACAATAGTAACTATACAAGCCCGGATTAAGGGGGGTGGTCTAGGGGGGCCATGGCCCCCGGGCCTCGATAGTTAGAATTTGTTTAGGGGCCTCAGATATTTGTCCATTACTTTTTTCGTTATAAGCTATAACCCTGCATAAATCACCTATAAAAAATCGACGGTTATTTAACGAAGAAAAAAGCTTGTAAATAATAATTTATAAATAAAGAGATACATTATTCATTATTCATTGCTATGTACCTAATACCTATATATATTTATTATAACAGGTACCTAATATTAAATTAAATAATATAATATACTTTTTTTTTTCTTACAGGAGCCTCATTTAAAACTTTGGCCTCTGGGCCTCAAAATGCCTTAATCCGGGCTTGTAACTATGTATAATAATATAGTGTAAAATAATTTTAAAATATCATTTAAATATAATAAAATAGTGTGACAGTGTACGAACATAGTGGGTACTAGGAAAATTAATCACAATTTAAATTGTTGATTAGTCTTCGTGGTTTAAAATATTAAATCTGCAGTAAGTACACTATTATAAGCCACGGCTATCTTAAATCATGCACACTAACAACTATAGTCATATTATAATGTCGAATTCAGGTACGATTTTTTTTCAAATTTATACATAATAACCAGCTGATCCCGAGCACTTCGTTGCCCGTTAAATGTATCAACTCTATATGACTCAAACTTTGTTCAATTCGTTATTTAATATTCGGTGTATGGTGTTCAAAATTTATCTTAACTTTTCCGTTGCCCGGAATAAAAATTCTGATTCACAGCAGTACATTATCAGGTAGGCAGTCTACCTGCGGTAGATCGTGGAACCCGTGCTGTTAGTGCGTAAGTGTATGATTTAGCTCTAGAGTATCAAAGTTCTACCAAGTTGGTCGTTTTTACTTAATTCCGCCTACAGTGGATTAATATAATCAATTTATACAAAATCCTATTCTAACCTAACCGTACTAAAATCCGATGAATAAAAAAAAACAAATTTAACCCTTTGTAAATTAACCGATCTTCTTCCCAGAAGTCCAATCTACCCACAAAAATTAATTTATATAATATATATCTAACTATATAAATACACAGACTATAACTATACAGACTAAACTCTGGAACTACTTATCAGATCTTCTCATGTATATATTATAAATGTCTTGATTTTTTTTTTTTAACGAAAGAGTATTTCACGGAGGTTAATATAAAAAAAACTTTTAGGAAAATCCACCTGTGTATAATATATTGGTTAATCGGGCATATTCGTTGATTTGTATTATTGTCTTTTGTCAATATACATAATATAAGATCTGATAAGTAGTTCCAGAGTTTAGTCTGTATAGTTATAGTCTGTGTATTTATATAGTTAGTTGGTAGATTAGACCTCTGGGAAGAAGATAGGTTAATATTTACAAAGGGTTAAATTCGTTTTTTATTTCATTCATCAGATTTTAGTATACGGTAGGTTAGAATAGGATTTTGTATAAATTGATTATATTAAGTAAAAACGACAAACTTGGTATAACTTTGATACTTTAGAGTTAAATCATACGTACAAACAGCACGGGGTCCGCGATCTATCGCAGGTAGATTGCCTACCTGATAATGTACTGCTGCGTATCAGAATTTTTATTCCGGGAAACGGAAAAGTTAAGATAAATTTTGAATACTATACACCGAATATACTATACTGTTATACAAAGAGGAGTTGTTAGTTACCATTGTTGAGGGTAATCTCTGGAACTACTGAACCGATTTCGAAAATTCTTTCACCAATAGAAAGCCACATTCTTTGTGAGTGTCATAGACTAATTTAAAAAGGGAACCCCTGGTAGGTTCTCAAACAGGAATTTTGAGAGTTACGATAGCAATTTTTGTTTATTAATGGTTGGTATTGGTTATAGGAGTTGAGAATAATACTGATTTATTATTATTATTTATTATTACGTAATAGCCCATTATTTATAATAATTGATAACTCCTTTGTTTATTAAGTTAGAGAATCGATCAAATGCCATAAATCTTCTCCACAATGAGCTCTTCAATTTAAAAAAAAAAATCATAACGATCGGTTCAGTAGTTTCCGAGAACATAGACCTCAAAGGTTTTCATTTTCACATTTATATATAAAGATTACATATAAACATATAATACCAACACAACATATTATATTATATGTTTCCAAACAAAGAATTCTATAACAACTATAACTGTAACGGTACTAACTACTAACTTACGGAACTACTAACTGCTAACTACTAAGTACTAACTGAAGTAGGTATTAAAAAAAAATAAGTTTTTCACTAAATATAATACTCTTAATAAATGTTTAAATTATAAATTATTTTATTTATTTATGTTTGCTGTGTTAACTATTATGACAAATTGACAATGCCTAATATTAATGGAATATTTTTTCAATAATTTAAATAAAATATGTTTTTGTCATTCTATGGCTCTTGTGTGAGGACGGGCTGATAAGAATCAATTTTTATTACCATTTGATAGGTGTTATAGTCTATAGATGAATACCTAGCATGTGTTTTTGTCATTTCTGTTTATTCTTACGTAGTGAAATAAATATGAAAACGGTTAGACACTTCAACACTCATATCACACATTCCTGAAGTGTTAAAGTTGAGAAGGATACGAATAACTTTCCAATATTTCACTATAGTGAAAAATCTTGGATTCGTAATTTTAATCCTGAACTGTGATTCCTGTGAGTGAAATTATTGTTCAGCAGTGTAGATCTTCAGCATGATTTAGAATTTATGTTTATATTGTTGATATCTTGTTCATACATTTTTGTCTAATATAATGATAAACTATAATTGTTTCACGAAATAATTGGTCCCGACTGTCAACCCGAAAAAGTTATGTCATTCCTCAGTACCGCCAAAATTAAAAAATATATTTAAGAAACCTTTAGTCGTAAGTCACAAAGTCCCCTCCCCCCCCCCCCCCATAATTGCAACCAAATTTTCTCCCAAAAACTAATTTAATGTACAAATGTAACAATGTTAAAAGCTAATAGCCCACGTCGCCGAAGCTACAAAAAGATCAATAAAAAAAAAAATAAAAAAATAATTGTTTCAGTTTCTTACAAATTATTAATTGTAAACAAAATCATTAAAGTTCATAATGCCATAGTGGATTAATCAAATAACTAGTAAAAGTATAACGCGTACCTATATGATTTATATTATAATGTATTATATTTAGTACAGCACATTATTTCAATAACGGTAACATCTTTGCTCAACATTATTTTTCATAAACTGAATTTGCGAAGCCTCGTCACTCGTCAGATATCTATAACCATTACTCAATCCATACCAGAAGTAATCATATACATTACACACTGTAATCTACTTTTTTGTAATAAGTAAATAATACACAATAGCCCGTGGCTTATTCAATTTTTTTTATACCAACCTCTATTGAAGTAATATTTTTTTTAATAATTTGTTAAGCCGTTAAGGGATGCATTAGCAAAATAGATTATAAATGTATACGAGACAAGATAAATTAAATAATAACAGTGGTATCACAACGATATCTCATTGCTAAATGAGTTTTAATGTTGGTACAGTCAATAATCACACAACATATACATAAGGCGCGTGATAAATCAAACTTCTACATACTTTAAACATTAAATGACCAAACTGTTATTCGTGCAAGAAAAACCGCATACTAAAAGCAAACCATTAAATTTGAACGTAAAAACCAAATAGGTTCCTAGTTAAATTTAACATCCTCGTTCTTGTACTCTTGACTACGAAGTAAATTAAGTCACGTAGGTAGGTAATCTATAAACTTACATTATAAACAGTATTTTAATATATTATATTGTATTATATATAGTTGTATTATATACAGGAAAAATAAATATAGTATTTTCATTTTACATACTCATAGATCATTGCCATATAAGTACTTACCATTTTTCATTCTAGTAGAGCGTAATAATAATAATTAATAGCAGTAACCTAACCTAACAGATTACGAAAATATCTGTATTTTTTCGTAGACACAATTTATTAATCAAAAACATTATGATAATTTTACAATAACGTTGGTTAGGTTAGGTTAGTACCTGATGAAAACATATCACTCAATCAGAATCAGAATCTTAAAACACAAACCTTCATGGTGTTGTTGATAATTAGTAATTTCCATAAAATATAGAAAAGTTTTAAAGTAGCACCTGCATAGTCCATAACTCATGAGTCATAAGCAATAATACAATATTTATAGCCAAAAGTATAGTGCACAATATATCGAAGTTGTGTGCATTGTATGATTGATAATCCTGGTTAAAAATGATTTAAAGGTCTTTAAAATTAAATATCACAAATATAAGAGAAAATAATTAGGTGCTGACATATTTTGAGTATAATTCTTTATTCAATCAATACGGTTTACACTCGCGCACTGAGGTTCAAGAGATATGTGTCTTGTGTGTTTCAACTTTCAAGCATACGTTTAATAGTGCATCAGTTTTACAATTATGCTGATCTATGTGTCTTCATAATGTCGACACACTACTTACTTGTGCTAGCTGTGATGTCCCCATTTTCGGTTGTTTATTAATTATTGTAAGATGCTAAATTGATATTACAACAATGGAATAATTTAGTATGATCGTAACTTCAGAACACCTGCACGTAGATAACTAGTAAAACTATAGTTATACTAACTCACTTTTAAAGCTTTATAATTACTATGTAAATTATTGATTAAAAGTACCTATACTGTAAGTAAACTAGAAATAACTAGATATTTTTATTTAATAAATGTATGGTTTTAGAAATATAGGTACCTAGGGACGTATTTATTTTACAACAGCTTTATACAAATCTCTTTAATTTGGTTAAAATATTTGCTTTCTAATGAATAATAATTATGACGATTTCAGAATCAACTTTAAAAAAATATCAATCACGTTAGGTAGTATATTATTCCCAAAGAAGAGGAATAATATATGAGTATCTAGTTTATTATGCAAGAAGGTATCGTTCATTCTGTGGTCTGAAATCCTCAAATTCGTTTTAACATCTATATTTGTATTAAATATATGGTATTGTAAACAAATACATTTGTTGATGTACCTACCCTATTGTTGTTAATTGGGACATAATAATTTATTATATCATTATACTATTAATGTCTATTTTATATTAATTCTTTAAAGTTTTGTCTTGAAAATAGAAATATTCAATATTGTAAAATTGCTTTTTATTATTATAAGTAAGTAAACACGTTTTATAAATAACTAACTCACACAAAAACCAATTTTTTCAAATATTTTAATTTATAAGTTTGTTAATTAATTGCAAAGTCAGTAATCCATTTCAGTCCGTACACTTAGGTAGCGTAAATATTGTAGTGTCGTTTTTTTAATGAAACATACAGGTACTTATTGTCTCCGCCAAAGTTTTTTCAAAATTTCAAAATAGCCATTTTATAGAGTAACGTAATGATAATAATATATATATTATATATAAAAAAAAATGTTTAAATTGATTAAATTTTGAATAAATGAGAGCTGTTTTAAAAATATTGCAAATTGTAACATTTTACGTTTTGTTTTCAGTTTTTAATAGATGGCTAATGCGAATCAATTAACAGCAGTACAGCACGTTACTCGTTGATATTAAATTTAATATTTTTATTTGATTATAATATTGTACAAAATTATCTCCGTGAACTAATCCACAAATCAGTTGTATATGTCAAGGATTTTTGTAATGAAATTAGGTATTAACATATTTTTTAGAAAAAAATGGTCAGATGGTGCCCAAATAATGTAAGGTAAAAAACATGCGTGTTCCAAACACGGAGCTGTGAAATTTTATTACATACGAATAAAATTATAACTTAGCAAATTTACGTTCATTTACTATATCAAATTTTAAGAAAACATGCTAAATTAATTTTCTACATGTCAACCAACAAAACATACCAAACATTTAGATTATTTTTAAGGTGTTACCTATATTTATACCATTTAACTATTCACACCGTTCTACAATAAATCTGAAAGGACTCAAAAATGAATAACAATAATAAATAAATAATAATAAAATAAATAGGATGTTTTTGGCAAAAATTAATTCAACTTACCGTATTTACTAATAGTAAAATAAATTTATTAGAATAATAGTAGTAATAAATATATCGTAAAAAAATACTTAGTAATATAGGTTGACAGACCTTCATCGCTCAGAATCGTTTTTCGTATGCAACGTCACCTATACTGTACGTCTGTACCTACTAACTACAGCAGAGCGGTTACCTACTTTCCCTCTTTTATTAATTTCAATATATTTTTTTGAATTTTTTTTTTTAATTGGTTACTGGTAGACATGTGCTAACATTGCATATTATATAACTACAGAAGTAAGTAAAAGTCACGTGGTGGGGAGATAATTTTAAATTATCGATTTCAACCGGTATCAGGTTTTATAATACACGAGTAAGAGTAATCAATTTTTTTTTTTCAAATCAAAAAATATTTTACATTTTTTTTTTTTTTTGTTGAAAACAATGGTAATAGGGAGGCCATTAGGAGGCATATACATCACATAAAATAAAACTGCACTAAAATATTAACTTTACATCATGGAAAACTAACAAGAGTTAACGCAAATATTCCAATTAATTAACACACTGAGTACCTGTATTATACAGAGTGTATCTTATGTCATTGTACGCGGGGTTTTTTAACGATTATGGATCGATGAATTAGGATTTCGTTAAAACGAAAAAAGACGTGTATCTTTATTTTTAACAGGCAATTTTTTTATAACAATTTCAAACGCAGGTGTACCAATAGCAAAATCAACTTTATTTTTTCAAATGGCAACTACTATATTTTTCTGAAAATGTTGATGGTTAAATCATCAAATTTTGGTTCGCTAGGTTGTTAACTATGGCCCTCTAAAGTTTAGTAAAATCCCCATTTATACTTTTAATTGAAATACTTGGTATAGGTTTAATTTACAAGAGCTGAATACATTTTTCTTATAACTAACTTTTATAACTTGAAATTTGAACCACAAGTTCCCTATATTGGTAGGTATCGCATGCAAAGTATGAATTTAGCAGTTGAAATTCTTTAAGAATTATTTAATAATCGATTTAAAATAAACTATTTGTAAGACATTTAGATAAATAGTCAATCTTATTATAGGTTTGTAACCTAACTAGTTTGTAGCCTAACTTAGGCATAATTTTAATCTAAGTTAATTACAGATTTTTAATATTATTATAACAAGAATCAAATACCGTTAGAGGTACCTATTACCTTAGTCCTTATAGCCGCCTAATAAAGAATCCAAATTAATGCTATTGTAAGAAAAGTATGATAGGAATTATTTATGATAGGAAAAGCATGAAATAAAATTTAAATTTCCAAAACTAAAAAATAAGAAGTGTTATGAATTTCAACTCCTAAATTCATACTTTGCATGCGATACCTACCAATAAGTATAATCTATATGATTCAAATTTCAAGTTTATCCCACTACGAGGAGAGCACCACAAAACATTACATTTTTATCATTACACAATTTTTTTTAACCCTCATACGTCATACCTAAGACATTAATGTCAACAATCGAATTTACCAATTTACCATTATTACTTTAGCCACCTAATAAAGAATCCAAATTTATGATATTGTAAGATAAGTAACTGTGAAGTAATTAATTACAATTACCTATAATAACAAATTAATATAATAATAATATTGATTTTGATGATTGTATGTTAAAATAAAAATGATGAACTATGTTTGCCAACAATTTTGTTTATGTTTTTTTTTTTTTTGAGTGTCATTAGATTACCGATTAAACTACTTAAGTGTATAAAAAGATAGTTATAAGAAAAATGTACTTAGCTCTTGTAAATTAAACCTATACCAAGTATTTCAATTAAAAGTATAAATGCAGATTTTACTAAACTTTTGAGGGCCATAACTTACAAACAAGCGAACCGAAATTGATGATTTAACTATCAAAATTTTCAGAAAAAAAAGCTCTATCAAAATCCATTAAAAATATAGTAGGTAGTTAGAAAAAATAAAGTTGATTTTGCTATTGGTACACCTGCGTGTTTAAAAATGTTGAAATTGTTATAAAAAAATTGCCCGTTAAAAATGAAGAAACAAGTCTTTTTTCGTTTTAACGAAATCTTAAGTCATCGATCCATAATCGTTAAAAAAAACCCCGCGTACAATGACATAAGATACACCCTGTATACCTACTTATATAGTAATGTATAATAGTATAATATATTATTTTCAGTAGCATTGTTTGAAAAAAAATAATAGTATTTATTTAAAGTATTAATAAAAAAACATAAACAGAATCTTAGAAATAATTATATAACTACATAATGTAGGTACCAATGTATCAACTAAAGTACTAAGGATTATGCATTTTATGTTCAGTAATTTCTTATACAAATATATTTATTGAAATTGTAATATGTGCTTAGTATACTTTACTTACTCGGTCCATGCGTAGAAGTTTGTATAAACTGGTGAAATAGGATAATATATAAAATATATATCTGTATATATTTTTATAATAAACAAATATTTAAACGGTCGTGTTCTTGTAATAAAATTGTACAGTGAATGGATACTTGAATACTTCTTAAGTGTTGACGTACTAAAATGTAAGACTTTACAAATTAAATGAATATTTGTATGAAACCCAATACGTCAAGTATAATGATGTACAAACGTTCTAGTTATAAATATATAGTTTTAAAAATGTCTAAATCCAATAGAGTCAAAATTAAGTTGAATGTATATGGTTATTTTATGTGTTCTTCACTTTTATTCACACAATATTTAAAATCATAAAAAAAATGTGAAATAATTTCCTTTATGCACAGCAGTTTTTATCATGCATGTAATTAATAATTATAAATAACATATTATATAATTATGCGTACTGGATAGTGGATAGTTACAATCAAATTAAATGGGTTATTTTTTATTTTCAGAGAATAAAAAATAAATACTAATAGAAGCATATAATCAGTCTTCATAAATTATTCTAAAGCAGGTAATGATGAAGGATAATTGAAAAGACTTATGGCTCTGTTGTAGGTAGAATAAGGAAGTATTTAATTAGAACACTTATTTTACGAATTTATCTCTTTTAATGAGTACTCAATGCCTGATGCTTACTAAGCTTAGTTACATTGACTAAATACTATTATTGAAAAATATTTTGAATACCATTTTCTGGACTAGGAATGTGAAAAGATATTTAATTGCTATAGAGATAAAGAATTTTCATTAATTATTGTACAGCCATAATGGTATGGCACACAAAACCACGTTAAGAGAATAATAGTATGATTATGTTGAATACAATATCCAAATAATATATCCGTCTTCCTGGACATATTATATTTTTAGTTGTCCAATTTCAGAAGTCACCCAGCCGAACTGAAATAATAATCATCATTATATACTGGAACCGGACTGTCGGGTGTATACCCATGACAATGAAACACAATACCATTTTTTGTAACTTATAAGGTCAAGACGTGCACGCCGATATAATGGCAAACACACGCACTCGGTGTTGGTGGGTCAATATGGGTGGGTATACATAATCGAAAAATCGAAAGTATATTCTATTGTATGTGTGCGTATATACATATATATATATATATATATACCAGATTGTTGTCGACGGTCGGGCATCAGTAGATCCAAGTTTGTCGTCGAACGGTTACATTTTAATATCATTTTTGCACCGCGTGAATGAACACCGCCGCGCCAGCCCGACCAACGCCATATTATTTAAGTGTATTATTTAATATTAATTATTATTTAATAGGTACCATGGCTATGGTGAGACGTGACGCCGCGCTGGTCGCCCTGTGCTGTCTGGTGTGCGTGATTTCCAAAACGACTCGAACCACCGCATCCGTTGTCAAATTACGTAAGTTGAATATTATGCCGTCCTGACACGTCCGCAGAGCTGATATCCTCTACCCTTACCTGCAGTTGCATATAACAACTACTATCCGCCCTCGCCCAACTTCACCTATAATATTTCCATAATATATTATTATATCGTCGGCTATGTATATTAGGAGTCGTCCACGACACCGTCATCCGGTCCGTCTCGAACAGAATATTTCATATTTTCAACGACCGCCGATGATTTATTCATTGATTCGTCCAGACTGTGACTTATATTGTACTAGCTGATCCCGTGCACTTCGCTGCCCGTTTAATGCACCAACTCTGTACGACTCAAACTCTGTTCAATTCGTTATTTAATATTCGGTGTATGGTGTTCAAACCTTATCTTAACTTTTCTGTTGCCTGGAATAAATAACTAAATTCTGATTCGCATCAGTATATTGTCAGGTAGGCCGCGGTCCCCGTGCTGTTTGCACCTACGTAACTGTATGATTTAACTCTAAAGTATCAAAGTTATACCAAGTTTGTCGTTTTTACTTAACTCCACCCACGGTGTATTAATATAATCAACTAATACAAAATCCTAACCTAACCTAATCCGATGAATAAAAAAATAAATAAATTCAACCCTTTTTAAATTACCCTTCTTCCCAGTGGTCTAATCTACTGATCTATACACAAACATTCATTTATATATATAAAAAACAATAATAAAAATCAACAAACATGCCCGATTAACCAATAGCAACCAGTATAATATAATACACTATTATTATTTTAACCTGCAACAATAAACTAAATTTTTATTTTATTATTTAGTTTATATTTATCTGGACAAATGTCACCACTGTTGTATTTTTGACATCTAGATTTCCTACTTTTCCGGTGTATTTTCCTAAAGTTTTCTTTCATAAGAACCTTCTCCGTGATATACTCTTTCGTTTGAAAAAAAAAAATCAACAAGATCTGATAAGCAGTTCCAGAGTTTAGCCTGTAAAGAGATTTTCATTTCACATTTATATAGTTAGATTAGATGGATACTATGATTTTTTTTGTTATTGTTCTCAGCTAAAGGATTCGTTGCGTGCAAAAGAGATGAGCCCGGCATCAACTCGTGTATTCAACAAGCATTGCAAACGGCCGTACCGCATTTAGTCAAAGGTGAGTCAAAATTACTACCTAAGATCTTTATGCACAAGTCATATTGTATAATATATTTACGACATACCTACAACTGTGGACCATTACCTTATACAACGATATAAGTCAAACTCGCCAACAAATACGTGTTTTGGGTTACGTTCGGAACATATCATTATATATTTTTGTATAGCAGTTGTTTTCGTTGCATACCAAAGAATTTAAGAGATACCTATGACTTATTTAATTTCAACACGTTATAGGTATATATAAAAGATATTAATTATTAAATGCATAAAAATATCTGTAAAAGTAAAATGCGTAATTTGTATGTATCAGTAGTTCCCAGTAAAAATGAGACACTGAACTATAAGAATTCATCAACCCTATTCCTATAACTGCCAATTGGTAAAAATTTGAATTTATTCAAAAAAATTTATTTTGTTAATTTTGAGTTACTGAACCCATAAATACAAACATTTAGTTTAAGAAAACATTATTGAAAGCTCTAGGCATAAAATTCAGTAATTTTTTTTATGTATCGTAAAGGATACATTCAAAAAATAAATTATTCTAAAAATAAAATATGTTTTTTATTATAGGAATAAAAATTTAGGTACCCAAAAATTCTTGATTTAATTTATTTTAAAAATGTAATAATATTAGTTTTAACAATTCAATCTTCGAATTTTTATTTATAAAAATAAATTATAATTTTATTAAATTAAATTAACTTAGCAAGTAACATATATAGGTACACATATTATAGTACCTAGGCAAGTTCGGCAATGTATCTCCTACCTCCTAAGATACATTTAATTCAATATTATAATTTACCTACCTATGTACAATTAATAATATAAAATGTATTGTAAACAGTAACCCTAATAGGTATAATATTAATTTATTAATATCTAATATTAATTATAATGCATAGCATAACTATTATTATAAACAGGCATAATATTATTTTATTTTATAAATATTATATAAGATTACTTATGGGTACTTACTTTCAAATTATAAATTTAAATAAAGCAAAAGCAAATATGTGTTTTCAAACAATGGTAAAATATAACAACCATTGTTAATTAATAATAATTATATTTTAAACATTCAACAGGGTCATTACTCATTATTTTATGATATTTATCCAATTATAAAAAAATAAAATAAATTTGTTATGAACATTCAACTAATATTATATAAAATCAATCAAATACAGTTGTACAACGTGAATAATCAATAATGTAAAATTATAGAAAAAAAAAATATTACACAATTAACATGCTGCTAACCTTTTAAGAATATTTAATTGAATCTTGGTGTATATAAAAAAAAATATAAAACATGGCCATGTTTCTGACTTAAATCTAAAAAATTATCAGTATAGTAATATTTTTCCGTGGTCACTCTTCTACGTGTCCTTAAAATTTACATTACGTTACAGAGTTCGGTCAGCATAATAATGTAAAGACATTTTTATTAACTTGTGTTAACATTAGTCGTTGTTCGACCAAAGAATTGGAATATGTTCAACACATTTTTTTAAACACGAATCGAAATACAGTTTTAGATAATCTGATTGAAAATGGCTCAGATCACGAGTTAAATTCCATATATTGTTCAGTTATTATAAACCTAAATTATCATCTAATTATGAAAATGTTTTATCATTTTTGACAATTTGAGAACATGAAGATTGTTATCAACAAAACTTTTTTTATAAGCCCTTGAACCAAGACTCCCGGCCACACTGATAGCAATCAATATGACATTTTTTATAGCCTTGAATGCCGGAAGACTTAAGACGGGTACGTGATGACATTAGCAAGATGCCCGTTAACGTAATGTGGACGGAATAACATTACCGCCGATTTCGGCCCTTCTACCCTCTCTTCTACCAAAAATTTGCAATGAGCTAGCTACGGGTTAACACATGGTTACACATGGTAATAAACTAATAAATTACAAAGATGTTTGTGTTTTGAACTTGACCATGAATAAAGATGTTCAGTGATGTTCATGTCATTACTACTAATAATGACTCGTATAACTCTGGTAAAAATGTAAAGACTTGTGACTATAAACAGTATATAACAAATGTTATTTAAATAATTAAATTATAAAGAAAATAATATTTTAATACCCCTAAAGCCTAAATTATAATCAAACCACACATTTTAGTCACCGAACAAATTACCCATAATAGGACAATAGGTACACGTTAGTACTTAATAATAGTGGGAATCATGTATTTCCGCTTGGATGGCACAACATAACAACATACCTACCATTGTAATAGCAATACATTATTGTGTTTGTATTACAGGGTACTAATTTCAGTTGAAATTTCCAAACCATTTTGCAGGTACTATACATGATCTGATGGCAAAATTCTGATCATTTATCATCTCATAGATTCTCAGTACGAATCAATTAATAGATGCCTGCATAGAAATGTGAAAAAAATAATACTGAAAACGCCTCTAACTACCTATAAACGTTTTTATAATTTTACTTTCACAGTTCATAATACCTAGTACTTAGGTATAGTTGAAAAATAAAGATTAACGTGTACGTCCCAGACAACATTTTGTAATGATTATATTATAATAGTATTATAATAACGTTATACTAATATTATTCGTTATTATAATGTTATAATAATATTATTAAACAAAAAATTGCTGTCTGGGCATGTTGTAGTTTATTTTTCGTACGCGATATATATATATATATATATGAACGTGCAATACCCCGTAAAATCATTTAAAGCATAATACATTTACAGCATTAAAACAAAATTTATAATTATCGTAGGTAATGTTTGTATTTTATTTATATTTATGTAGTTACCTTTTACGTGTGTAATAATAAAAATGTGAAATATATATATTGTATTAAATCAAACAGGATTCATATACCTGGTAAGGACACTTCTCTCGATAGCTCACCTCGCCGCGGGATAGTATTATATTTATTGGTGTATTTTTTATAATAGTATAGTATAACGTAACAATGCAATTATAAGTTATCACATCTAAAAATTAATTCTGGGTGTACTTAAAAAACCCCCACATTAAAGAGAATTCTTGAAAATTGTTGTAAATGTTGTAATGTTGTAATGTTGTAATGTTGTAATGTTAATAGTTATTGATTACGTATAGTAAAAATTATTGTAAATGTAATAAAAAATTATTGTCGGGAAATCAACCTCTTCCGCATCTTAAAAATACTAAATTGATAAAAATAATAGATGTGTTTCAAAAACTGATGAGCTAATTAATTTACTTTTCTCAGAATTTAAAAACCTTTAAAAGTTTTAATAGTTAAATAAGTACCTATATTTAAATAAATATGATATCAAAATAACTTTAGTTTATATATCTGTTATACAGTACTTTTAAATTATCGAACTTTGAAACTAGAAAATACATAAAATAATAGTTTGAGAAATTAATTTGTTATTAACGTCATAACTTTTAATAATTATAAAAAAACAAACACAATTCAAAAGTTAAGCAAACTTTAAAATTATAATACACTAATACATTTATATTTAAAAAAACCTATTATTAAATAATTATTTAAAAATATTTAACTCTACAGATGAATTCACCATTTCTAATAGATAAATAATAAACGAACCAAGGTAAAATGGTTTTTATGTTTTCTAGGAATACCAAGTTTGGGGCTAATACCAATTGATCCTTTAATAATATCGCAAATGGATATAAATCAAGGTGCATCTAATGGTCCCTTAGACATTAAACTAAGCTTCAAAGACCTTTATATACATAATATTGGGTCTATTAAGATAACATCAATGAAGTAAGTTATACCAAATTTCATAAAAATATTCTTTACCTAGTAAAACTTTTAGGCACTGAACGGAGCGCTATTGGTTTTACAATTAAGTTTATTTTAGTATGTGTGTGTCGTGTGTGTCCAACTCACATTTATCAGTAAAAATTATTTTAATTTTAATGCTTATAAAAAACGTTGAAGGTGCTTTCAGTCGTTTCCGTGATAGCAAATTGGATTGGATCTAGCTAGGTAGAACATCGTAAATTCTACACAAGTTGTTCTAATGGCAAACTAAAAATATCGAAAATACTCTAGCACAATTTTTTATAGTGTTTGAATTCCAACTTTTGACAAAAATGGTAAAAATCATGAATATTAGCAGTTATTTTTAATAAAAAATATATGAAGTCTAAATTTGTGTTACCAAGTATTCACAGTTTCACAAATTTCTTCATAAATTGTTTTTACAAGACGTCAAATCTCAAATTTATGTACACGCCATTTTTACAGATATTTTAATTTCAAATGCCGACAAAATTAGACAATAACGACTATAGTTAATTTGTTGCGTAGTTTAAAAAATATTATTCGTAAGGACTTCGAACATTTCATTACTACCTACTTATATTTTTCTTTACTATACACAATACAATTTTCAAAATATATATTATATATTCACGCCATTCTTCAATACGTCTTTAATCTTTATTGACTCATACGTTAATAACAGCTATAGTAGTAGTCTAGTATGAAATAATATTATAATTATTATTTATTAGGTATAATATAATGTATGCTGTTATTTGATATTTGCGAAAAATAACCATACCTTAGGTATCTATTACGAATAGCAATATAATAAATAGGTATATAATAAAATATCCTTAGAAATATAGGCTGAAGGACCGTCTCCGCTCGTTTTTCATAATATGCAATCAATTATTATTAAATTCAAATTTAATTACACAGCTATTACAGTGACCTACTAAATTACGAGGTACATTCGATACCTTATCTAATATCTATGTTACGGGCAATGTGGACCACGAATTCAAACGAATAATTTGTTTATAATACTGACCATTATTTGTATTAAATTCTAACATATTTCGCATATTATTTTAAAACAGTTATAATAATAACATAATCATAGTTTAGAAAAGGAGCTGGTTGCCTTTCGCAATGAAATTTAATTACCTGGTTTACCCGGTGCGTCTTCGGTCTGTACAAATAATTGTTTACCAATCGTAAATTGTTTTCTGATGTAGAATTGTTACAGTTCCTTTTCTAATTTAGGAGGGCATGGTTACGATTGGTGTACATGTATGCAGATCTTCAAAAAAAACAAATAAATGCAAGTATAGGATAGCGAACGGACTATGCAATTCCAAGTGCCATCTTGGGCTCATAAATAGGTAATAATAAAATTATAAATTTATAATGAAAATAAAGTAATAATATTAGTTAACATCTTTTAGATAAAATTATAAATAAAAATAAAACAATAATATTACTTTTGGTTGTTCCGTAACTGTTATATAATCATGATTATTGTTGTAATTGTTTCAAAATATGCGAAATATGGTAAAATTTAATACAATTAATGATCAATATTATAAATTATTTGTTTGAATTCACGGTTCACGTGGGCGTCCTGCACATTGCTCGTTATGCATGTACATTAGAACGAATTCCCTGGAAATATTTTAGTTGAATTATTTAAGTAATAGCATACGCATATTATGTTTGTTTGTACTTACAGATCGAATATAAACAATTATACATTTAACCTCAAAGCTGATTTTGATGAACCACTTGTACTCGAAGGCATGTATAATATACAAGGAAAAATTATCATTCTACCAATAATAGGCGAAGGAAAAAGCAATTTAACCTTAGGTAAGTTCGTTGACTATTGTTATACTTATTATAAGCAAACAATTCAACTGGATAACATAATATGTACATAAATCTGATTTATTAATCTTAAATTTTAGCTGCATTGAAAGTATCAATTGACATAAATGGTAAACCAGTTACAAGGAAAGGTGATGAATACATGGAATTAGAATCTTTAGAATTAAAATTTAGTACATCAAGACTTTATATACAGCTGGATAATTTGTTTAATGGAGATCAACTATTAGGTTGATATAATATATTTTATTATGTGCATGTTTAGTATGCTGTATAATTATTTATAAAATAATCATGTTTAGGAAATAATATGAACATGTTTATGAATCAAAATTGGAGGGAGATTTTGAAGGACCTTCAACCTGCATTTGAATCAGCTTTAGGGATGGCATTTCAGTCAGTCACCCATCAGTTTTTCCACAAAGTACCATATGGTAAAATATTCAACTAAATGGAATTCTATTTCTTAGCTTTTTTTATGTAATAATAGGTGTGTTACTTAATTTATTAATTTAATTTTGTATGGTTGTTTTATATTATATAAGCTCTATTTTGATAAAAAATATCACAATAAATAGAAAAAATTGTTAAATAAACTATGTATTTTTACTTAGAACCTAATATGAATGTAAAGTACTTTAATAAATGTGTATAAGTGAATTTGGAAGTAAAAATATAAGATATCGTAAAGTTGATGCATACGAACAAAATGATCGAATAATTAGTTACTTACTATTTTAAATTTAACACATATATATTATTATTTCAGTGACCTACTCAATGAGTAATGACTAGGTGCACTCGAATCTACTATATACATCAAAATGAGTTTCCCGATTTTTAGACTGAAGAATCTCAAAAATATTTAATTCCGATATAATAATATTGTATTTCGACGAAGGATTCCTATAATGTTCTACTTAGATATAATACACATATTTAGTTACCTATCTATCTCTTGTTTCTATTATTTTATTATTAAAATCCATCGAAATATTATGAAAAATCCGTATGTAAAAAAACAACTCAGGTGTTGCGATCGCTATCATAATAAACGGCGACCAATCCTGATCGTACAAACTACAAACTACCAGACCATAACAGTATCTATACGTCGGAATTTTTTGCACTCCTCGAGTCCACCTATTACCATCCAACAGCCGATTCGACCATTAACATTTGTACAGATTCGCTCAGCGCTCTTAAAAATCTGAAATATAACTTGCACTTTAGCACCCTGGTAGTTAAAACAAGCAACATCGTTGAAAAAGCCAACACGGACATAATATTATGGTTTATATGGACACCAGGAGAACTGGTCACCTGTCACCTGAAGAAGCTGACAAAGTATAGCTCGTGAAACATTCAATAACCCTTTAACTGATATACGCACCTACTCCTCACTCATTGACATCCATAGGAATGTCAGCACCTATTGTACCAATTTATGGAAATCCGAATGGCGCCGTACACCTAATAATAAACTCGGAGGAATAAAAAATATTACCGTATACTGGCCCAAACCCCATACATGAAATCGCAAAGATGAAGTATAGTTATCAACAGACTACGTATAGCTGGTCACTCAAAGATGTCCCATGGACATCTTATGCGCAGAGGAGACCCTGTAATGTGCCAAACCTACGGATAACCCCTCACAGTCAAGCATCTACTTGTCTACTGTCGAAACCTTATTATAGATACCAGAAAAAGCCCAGAAATGCCTGACAACCTCTTCGAAGCCCAATGCAAGACAACATCAATAAAATCATCACATTTCTAAAACTTATTGATACGTACAACTTAATCTAAGAAAACTATTGTATTATTCATATGTAACTAATTTTTTTTTTTATCTTGTTGCAAGCTAATAACTTAGTATATTTAATGCTGTAACATTTACATTAAGATTTACAATTAATTGTATTTTTATACTTCCTACTGCCTAATTATGAAATATAAATTATGCTCATACAATTCTATACTTAAATTTAGTATATTTCAAAATAAAATAATTTTAATCAAATTAAAAAAACTAATATTTGTTAAGAACTGTGTAGAAAAATAAATATTTCTTCATAGTGATTAAAATTAGCTTATTTCGAATTGCAAGACATTCTATAAAAAAAAAAAAAATAGGTGTGCAGCAAAGTAACAAACAGGAAACACATAAACCTATTTTCAAAGTATATTAGGTGCAGTCTTATAATGTATTAGTATATTATCATTATTCATCAAGTGCGTGGTATAATACCAGTTATCCATTTTATTAATTATAATTTATAATTATAGCAGGAAGACGTGTTCTAATGAATACTATATCTACCAGTATACCAGATAGTAGATACTATATAGTTGCCATTTAGCTTTAAATTTATTCTAAGTACAAATTAAATAATAAAAAGAATCTAAATTCACTAAAACTTGAGTCCTAATATACAATTCTGGTTTTATAAATAATATTTAGATTATTTTCTCACTTTGTAATTTGCTATTAAACCTTAAATATAATAGTATTTATACTCACCATCGTCCATTACACGTCATAGTTATAATTAGGGCCCGGATTTTTATGCAAAAATGTTTGTTAAATATGCACATATATATGCACTCAAAAATTCAAAAATATGCAAATAATATGCAAAAAAATTTATTGTTTAAAAATACAAAATTAAAAAATTAAAAAATATAGTATTAAGTGAAAAAAAAAATACAATTTAAATATCATTTTTTTAAATGTGTATAAAGCATAAAAATTTGTATTAATTATTGAAAGAATACCAACATGATGTAACAAAATGTGCCTTTAAATTATCAAATTGAAAACTTCTACGATTGTCGCGTAGCATTACCTTGTATTTCGAAAAACTTCTTTCCACATCTGCTGACACAATTGGTGCGTATTTGAAACAAGAAATATCTTCTGGTGACAACTCTGCAAGGTCTTCATTGTCGTTTCTTATTTCTCCACTTATAATTTCAGAAATTTTTTTTATTTGTGATAATCCGGGATTTTTTGATAATACTTTCGATAGCTTAACTTTAGCAAATTCAATACCTCGTCCTCCTTCACTCAATTTATTCTCTACATTTTGAACCAATTCTAGACTTTTTCCAAGATTGACACCCGATTTTTCTAGACACGTAATAGTGTCTGTTATGCATTGGAAATTTGATAGAATTATCGAAAGTTCATTTTTGATCGAGTTATCATTAAATAATTGTTGTGCATTCTGAAGGTTAAAAATTATTATTATAACTCATAATAATAATTTTTAAACAGTTTTAAAATTTACAGTATTTTGAGTGCCTCGATATCTTAGTTAAGAACTGTGGTTGGTCGTTGGTAATTTTTTTTTGTGGTTACAAATTGTTATATACTTACATAATAGATTACATAATACCAAACAGTTTTCAAGTCAAAATTTTGACCTTGGGGTGCCAGGGTAACACACCTCAATCAAACACTTTTAGAGAATAACTTATTTTACAATATACAGAGACAAATATTTTACCGTCAATCCCAGTCCTATATTTAATTTTTATATCACGAACTATTTACCGATTTATCAACATCAAATATTTCCTACACTCTCCGCGATTCCAAATATTCTGCGGCCTAGTCACTTTCGATGTAGTTAATACTAAATGTCTAAATACGCCTCTATGGGTGCATACGAATAGCGTCCCAAAATACGAAAATATACATAGCGATATCGGAGTTGCGTTCGTGTTTTTTGTACAACACATTCGAGTTGCGCCCGCGATTTTCTAGAACGAGACACATTTTCACAGTGTGAATTTTCACAAGAACGAGTTGCGTCTTAGTTAATAAATAATAATATACAATATATTTTCCTTCCCACTTATGTTAGGATACGATGAATAAAACATCCTATTTAATTTTGAGTGAAACGGATTCACATAATGCCAGTGGACATAGATTTGTATAATAAATACGCAGGCAATTATAATTTGAATAACAGCGATGTATATGTGAATGTGTCGATGCGATGTGGGTAATCATCAATGGAGTTCATGTAACACCAAAAATATGTCTGTAATTATTAATGTGCGTGATGAAAATAATGATTCATTACCTTTATTTGGATTGATTAAATTTATTTTTATTATAAAAAAGGTGGGCAAGTGGGTGTCGCTCTGCTGTACAGTAGGTCACAAATGGGTCACTGTAATGGATAGTGTTAAAATTGAATTCAATGATATAATAACATTGTATAAGAAAAACGATTCTGAACGAAGACGGTCAGTCAGCCTATGATAATATCAATAAGTATATATTTGATGATATTATAATGAATAAATTAATTTATATATCACTTATTTACATGGAACCTTGTTATAGATTCTGAGTGGAACGATGAATGTATTGATTTTACAATGATGTGTGTTTTTTTATTTTTGCGTCTGTGTACACGATTAGTAGTCGAAATAATGCTTCGATTTTCAACTTCAGTATCTTGTTCGATGGGAAAGTGAATCTAGTTGGTACTTTTGGTACCAAAATTCAAAATTCAAAAGCACCAAGAAAAACAAAATAAAAATTAAGGAAAAACGGGAATTTTTACGCAAAATTGACTTTGGTTTTTGGTGTAAGTTTAAAAAAAATGACCGTAGATACATGCAATTTTCACTGGTTGTTTATATTTGCATTTTCTATACACGATAAATTTTCAAAATATTTGGATTTATTTTGAACTGTTTAGGGACATTTTCGGTTTCCAATTTTATTAGTTTTTTTCCTATGAATGTCAATAAAACTTTATTTGTTGAGTAAAAATACTTGAAAATTTAATACAAGGCTCCTACTATATTGTTACATTGACATTTGAAAAATATTAAAAATCCTTAGTCACAGTTTTGTTTTTAAACATTTAAAGTTCAAATCTTGACAAAATATGGAAAATTTACGAAAATTATCAAATTATTTAGAGTTAAGAATTCATAAAAATATTTGTTTTCAAACCTAAGATATGAAAATTTATTACAAGATTCCTTATAAGTTTGTCTACTTTTAGCAAAAAAAAGAGTCCTTAAGAAAGTCAAACTAAATTTTTATGAGCATCTGAAGTTCATATTTTTACAACATTGGATATTCACTCGATTTCTCATGTAACGATTTTCTTATTTTGTTGTAATTAAAAAACGTATGACTGTAGATACTTGAAAATTTCACTGAATGTTTATATTATCATTTTCTATACATGATAAAATTTTGAAAATAATTTGACTCTTTTTGAGCTGTTTACGAACATTGTCAGTTTTCAATTTTTTTAGTTTTTTTTTCTATAAATATCAATAGAATTTTATTTGTTGGGTAAAAAAGCGTGAAAATTTAATGCAAGGCTCCTGATATATTGTTACAATAGCAGTTGAAAAATATTAAAAAATACATAGGCACAGTTTTTTTTTGTAAGCATTTAAAGTTCAAATGTTGACAAAATTTATTAAATTTAAAATTTAATAATTATTATGTAGTTAAAAATGTATAAAATGTTCAACTTTTATAGCTAAGAATTGAAAATTTAAAACAATGCTCCACGTAAATATATTATACATAAATTACTTTATTCACAATAATATCATCAAATATACTTGGTAATATCATAGTCTGACTGACCGTTTTCGCTCAGAATCGTTTTTCTTATACAATGATAATATTATATCATTGAATTCAAATTTAACACCATCTATTACAGTGACCCACTTGAAACTTACTGTACAGCAGAGCGATATCCACTTACCCACCACTTTAAATTTTCAATCCTTAGATATAAAAATTGAACATTTCATACATTTTTAACTACAAAATAATTATTAAATTTTAAATTTGATAAATTTTGTCAAAATTTAAACTTTAAATACTTATAAAAAAATGTATTTTTTTGCCTATGTATTTTTAATATTTTTCAACTGCTATTGTAACAATATATCAGGAGCATTGTATTAAACTGTAACGCATCTTTACCCAACAAATAACATTTTATTGACAATTATAGAAAAAAAATTGAAAACTGACAATGTCCGTAAACAGCTCAAAAAGAGTCAAAATATTTTCAACATTTTATGATGTTTAGAAAATGAAAATATAAACACTCAGTGAAATTTTTTTGTATATACAGTTATTCGTTTTTGAATAACAATAAAATAACAAATCCACTACATGAGAAATCGAGTGAATATAATATTGTAAAAATATGAATTTCAAAAGGTCATAAAAATTTAATTTGATTGTAGACATTTTTTTTTTTGATAAAGGTAGACAAACTTAGATTTAAAAAGAAAAATTTTTATAAACTCTTCGCTCAAAATAATTTGATAATTTTCTTGATTTTTCCGTATTTTGTCAAGATTTGAACTTTAAATGCTTAAAAAAAACAGTGACTAAGGATTTTTATTATTATTCAAATGTCATTGTAATAATATAGTAGGAGCCTTGTATTCAATTTTCAAGCTTTTTTATCCAACAAATAAAGTTTTATTGACATTTATAGAAAAAAAAAACTAATAAAATTGGAAACTGAAAATGGCCCTACACAGTTAAAAACAAATCAAAATATTTTGAACATTTTATCGTGGACCGAAAATGTGAATATAAACAACCAGTGAAAATGTCATGTATCTACGGCTATTTTATTTAAGAGTTACACCAAAAACCAAATTCAATTTTGTTGAAAACCGATTTTGCGTAAAAATTCCCATACCCTTAATTTTTGTGTTGTTTTTCCCGGCGCTTTTGAAAATGTTTACGTCCTGAATGCACCAACCAGATTCACTTTCCCATCAAACAAGATACCGTTGAAGAAAATCGAAGCAGTTTTACTGCCCCAAACAGTGGTGACAGACACAAAAATAAAAAAAAAAATAAATAAAAAAACACACATCATTGTAAAATCAATACTTTCATTGCTCCGCTCAGAATCCAAAATTCAGTTGAATGCAAATTACCTATATACTATAAATAATAGTGCCTAAATATATATTACTAAAAAAATTATCAATTAGGAATGAGTACTACAGTTTATAGTTGTAGTTATTTCAAATTGTAGTTCAGTCAACTGTTATTAATAATAAATACTCAATTACTTTTAGTAATTGTCACTAAGCTTATAGTCTATAAGTCTTGTTTAACATAACTATAAATATTTTTCAAGCAAACTAAATTAAAAAGTATTTAGCACTACAAAATTATAGTAAAAATGACATAATTGCATATTTGAAATGCATATTTCAGTTTGAATAACTATGACTAGGTTTAATATATTTCAGTAAATCTGACTGACCATATAGCTATATTCCTTAGTAATTTATTATAAAATACGGTCAATCCTACTATTTTTTATAGTATACAAATAACGGTTATGTTTTATCCGTGTGGAAGGTATAGGTACTATATAAATTATAATTAAACGTCATTTCAAAGTCAAAAACATGGAAATAATTATAATACTATAGGTATTATTACAAATGGAGTTTTATAATAACATACTGTCAATTTGATACGTAGTTTGTTTGTATATTGTTGTTACTTATATTTTATGATTACAAAAACAGATTAATTACGTAGGTAGGTACCTAGTTAAGAATAATTATGTAGGAATTAGTAATCAGCACGTGTTAAGAATTATAATAATAACATCGCTTTGATAAAATAATATGAAAATTCGTGTGAACGTTCCCTAATATAATTTGATTAAATCTGACCAGTTGTCCACGCTCCAGTATGACATATGACTTGAAAAAAATGTATTTCATTTACATCTAGTATGATATAAAATTACATATTTACATCAAGGTATGAATATTACGTAGGTAATCACTAATCACATTATTTACACTACTGCAAATTATTTTCAAAACTAATCAATTGTCAATTGAATTGATGATCAATTTACAGTTTCTATAGTATTCTAAATAATATTATGTAGCAATATTTTTGTATAAATAATAAATATACTATATTATAATATATTAAACATAAATTAGTGTTTCTTTGTTTATCCTGATATCTCCTCGCTATAGTCTATAGAATCAAAAATGACTGGACCATTGTCTATTTCAATAAAAGTTATACAAATATAGATTCCTTGAGACTCGGAACTCGGAAGGTGTTTATGTAGCTTATTTTTTCAATTAATATAGCCTCCTATAGGCTAATAAGCTGTAATATAGAATATAGTTACCGGTAGCTCACACATGGATTTAGTTTTTGGATACAAAAATTGAATGATACGTTGTTTATTTAAATGTTTGCCCATTGGTTGTAAATTATATTACTGTATTAATGTATTGTAATTAATAGAAATGTGGCCTGTAAAAATGTTTACAAATACATTTAAAACAAAAAAAAAAAAAACAAATCATAAAGTTAAATACTTATGAACACAATTATTACAAATAACAATGATAACTTTCATGGTTTGCTTTCTGTATTCTAAACATATTATTTTTGATGTTAACACATTAAGACGAATACTAATAATATTAACTATATTGGACTTACGTCTGACGTCGGCTTTTAAGCATTAGTTGAATCTACTTCTAGTGTTTAGTATTATCATGAAAAATATGTCCAGAATTAAGAAGTAGAATATCATAAAATGAATCGTTGTAATTGTGCTTAATGTTTATATTATACCATTATCTATATATTTCAACTGAAGCAAGACGGAGAATAATAGAAAGATTGATTCATTTTACCTCGGGAAAAGTCCTCCGATACAGTCTACCTAATACAGCTAGTAATAATCCATATAAATGACTAGATTATCTGATTATAAATAAAGTCACTATACAGTGGCGGTGCGATGTAGTTATTATTGAAGCTACTGCTTCATGACCAAAATAGGTATGTGGGCGGTGGGTGGCTGCATTTTGGGTGATTAATAATAATTCAGCATGCTATATTTAATTACTACACTCACCTTGCTCAGAATCTAAAATTAACATAAAACCACTAAATCCTTTGGTCCTCTCATAATCTAAAATTTTTTGGGTGAGTATAGGGTGGGCTCCGCCTTCATCGGAGAATAAACTTCGCGCCGCCAATGCACTATAGGTAAATTTGAGGTATACCTACACCCGTCACTCAAATTTCAGGACACGGAACCATATGCAAGAATGAAGAAACTATAAAACTGATAATTTATATACTCGTACAGTCGTACCTATATATAAATAGTAGATTATATTATTTCGGGGTACTAGAATGTACGCAGGCGGGAAAATTATTATGGTCCTTACTGAAAAAACGAATAACTGTAAGAGTATTTCCCGTTGTTTGTTGACCTAAATATTATTACTCTGACAAAATGATTTCATTATAGGCAAGCCCTACTCAGTCATGAATGGATTTGAATAATATAATAAACATTATCAATTCTGAAACTAAAAATGTGTTATTAAATACCTACCTCATAAGCTAATTTAAATGCCATTAAAATACACAATTACCTGTATTACAAGTTACACCACTTAATAGGTATTATACGATTTAAATTTCAAGGATACCAAGTGCGTGTGCATTCGAATCGCGCGAAAACTTAGTATAACGACTATCCTCTATCGAATTGTCTATTAACTAATGTGGTTGCAATGTTTACCGGTAGAGAACAGCACTAAATCATCATTAATTAAACATCGTAAAAAAATATGGGACGAGGTCCGGGATCAGTGCGAGCACAGATTAAACAGAAAGGAATCAATTTTCATTTAACATAGGGTCTTATCCTTATGGGAGATGATAAAATCATGTCCGACGTGTCTAGAATTTAAGCGTGCTGCCACGTACCGGGAAATTTCCTTTTTTCTTCATTCGTTCAAATTTCAAGTATGTTAATAATATATTCAAACAATCAATCATTTTTTTTTTTAGTAATTGTATTTTTACCATCTATTAAGGTACAGAATCTAAGAAAAACAAAAATTATTTTTATTTTAATTGTCATTATTTAGTTGGTGTCGGACGTTGTTGATAAATTAACAAAAATCCATAAACAGCATAAACGTTTTAGAGCTATTCACAGACAGTAATCACTTCTACAGATAACATCAGAATTATTTTGTGAAATGACTGCCACTTAATAATGTTAGCCCCCCTGAAATTTGAATGGATTTCCGTCTATGGACAATTAGTTACCTCAATACAATCAACAACGGACCAAAAGTAAATAAAAATATAATTGTTAAAAGTACTGTTTAGCGCTATAAAATCTTTCCCATCCCTGAGTCATGCCGACCTACTGGGCTTGCTCAAGTAACTGAACGGCACCTGTAGATCCAGCGAAGCCAACCAAAGTCATTCAGAAACAATTAACTCATTTGAAATATTCGTACCTATATTATAGTATTGTTGTTTTAATTTATGTTGGTTAAATATTTTATCTTAGTTAAAAAGCTTGAAAATTGAATACAAGAATTTTCAAAAGTTGATCTTATAGATATTTCAAAATACCTATCTAAATCTAAGGTTCATAATATAGTATATATAGTATATAAATTGTTATTCATAAGCGTTTAATCAAAATACAACTCATTTATTATAGTGATCTGCTCAATGATAAGGTACTCAATGTACTCAAAACTCACTGAAGGTTATTAAACCATTAATTCAGAAGTTTTTTTTAATTAAATATTCAATGTTGAAACTTTTTGAAATATGTGTCAATTAATTGATCTATATTATTATGATAAAACGACGAAAGGGATGCATTTTTCAGATGAAAGCTAATGCATTACTGACTTTTATTAACGAAATCCATGGCGTCGAAGAATGCTATGTGGGGATAGACACACAAATACACAATGTCAGAGCCAGTGAAAGTATTTAAGTATTAACTATTAAAAATATATTTTACTGGAGTTTACGTAGTTAAGTGGACGTTGCACCCGCATGTGTCTCCGTCTTACACACCGTACAACATGGCAAATTTTCGTTCGCTAGTTTCTATAGGGTGCTGTCAGTTTTTATATTAAAGTGAATTGACCTATTGTCATACTTTTAAGGAACAACATTATCTGTGTTCTCTTACTCTAAGTGAGTTATGAGCATAACTTATTAGGTTAGAATACAGTTACTTCTAAAATAAAAGTAACTCGTTATTTAACTTAACTTTAACTTTTTAACTCGTTAAAGCCCAGCCTTGGATATACTGATATGTTAAGTTATTTATGGATACACTGTATTTTAGCAACACGTCGAACGATGTTATCGAGCGATCATAACGAATAGATAGAATACATTAACGAATATGATTAGTAGTGTTGACTTTAAAGTTTAAACAATGCACATTATTGTAATCCGTTTATATAATATATAAGAAACTGTTGACCGAGTCACAGTTAGGTCAGGTAACGCGATACCTATAATATACAATATTTAATATATTATGTATATTTAATATTTTAATCAGTAAGTAATTTTACTCATTAGTCATTATGGTATATAAATTTAATATTACTGTTGTTTAGTAGGTACAAATCTAAAATCAACAGAATTTAATAGTAGGTATTCTTACAAATCGTAATTGAATGAATAGTTGACATCGGTAAAATACGATTGAGAACGGCATTTTTGATAACACGATTGAGAACGCTCGATGTTTTATTTTTTTCCAACGTTGCCAAATTTAATCGAATGATAATTTAAGCACGATAATCTGTTGATATTGAAATAATCCAGCAATATATTATATTAATTGTTATTAAATTCTAATTGAAACTAAAGCAGAAACAATATTGAAAATAGCTACAATAGTTAGAGTACTAAGAATAATATGTCTATGTCCTGTGGCAATAAGCGAAGTAGATTTGGGGGCTTAGATGATCTGAAAATGTTAGTTATTACAATATTACTATTGATCTATCAATATAAATAATTTGAAAAAATGATTTAAGTACAACGAATACTACTTACATATAATATTACATATAGTTTATATTTTTATAAAACTATATTTAAGGATAATAAATTATCCTTAGTATGAATATTTTAATAACTCAAAAACTACTTATTAGAATTTTGATTTGGATACTTCAACATTTTCAAGAGAATCACCCTCTAAATAATGTACAGTAAAAAATTGGGATTTTCATTTGAAAAATTGAAGTTTGTATAGCCACAGGACATTGCTTGAGTAGTAGAAAATTATCAGGAATTTGAAAATATGGTTTTCAAGTATACTTAAAATCAGAATTTGAATAAAAGTATTATTAAAGGAATAAATAGAGGTGAGCATTTTTAAAAAAAACCGTTAATCTGTATATTACATATTTTTATAAGTTATACATATTATTTTACATTTTTTATTTATATGTTTGTATTACATATTGTTAGGTGCCCATATATTTGTATAAAGTTATTATTATTAATTGATGACTTTTTTCAAAAATATTTATTTTATGCATACGGTCATGAATCTTTCAATAACTAAATACATTATATGGCAACGTTGCACGTAAATTCGTTCTCAATAGTAATCTTTTTTGGGTATTTTTTGAGTCAGCGATACGTTCTTTGTTAATTTGAAGTGTTCTCAATCGTTCGGCCAAAAAGGTATAATAACGACATAACGTTCCCAATCGTTTGATAGCCGTTGACATGGCTCTAACCGACCAATAATTATTAGTATTATTGAATTATACTATTATCTATGCAGCTGCAGCTAATGTGTAAATAAAATATTTGGTTGGAATACGATTTCGAAAGTAAAAAATACGCAGTTTAATAGTGAGAAAATAAAAAAAAACAAATTAAGGAAACCTTTGTATCATAAAAATGTTAATTAAATAAGTTAATAAGTTAAAAACAAAAATAATTAACTAGTTAAGTTAAATAGTTTAAAAAAAATAACGTTTGAACAAGTTATTGTCCACACTTGAGTAGATTCTACTTATGCCTAATATTAAAATCAGTTAGGTACTTTAATCACAATAATATCATAAGATATACCTACTTAGTAATATTATAGGCTGACCGTCTTCACTCATTATAAAAACAAAAGTTTTTATTACCACAGTAGTACAGTACACTTTTAAAGTATAAAATATCTCAAGAATTTTAAAATATAGTCTTCAGACTACAAATATCTATATTAAAATATTCCACAAATTAGAATTTGATTTAATTCATTGTTAAATTAAAAATGAGAACGAGCATGCTTGATGAAACCTTGTTTTAAATTTTCAATCCTTAGCTCAAAAAATTAAAAATTTTATAAATTTTTATTTATACCTACAAAATAATTTGCAAATTTTCGTTATGTTGATCAAATTTCTCAAAATTTGCTTGTAAAAATAAAAACTACATAGGTAACTTTTATATTTTTGAACTGCTATTGTAATTTATAACGTAACTTAACCTATGAGGAACCTTGTATTACATTTTACACATTTTTATAACCCGACGAAAATGTTTTCTTCAATAAAAAAAACTTTTGAAATTTCAAAATTTCAAATGCTTTCAAATATCTCAAAAACGTCAAACATTTATTAAAATTAAATCTTGTACGGAAAATGACCATACATACTTATAAAAATTTTGTGAACATTTGATTTATCTTTTTTTTTTGCGTGATATTGACTACCTACGCTACCTGGACTGCTTGTGCATTATGGCGACAAAATTTGATGTAAGTACCTACGGTTATCTGTTTTTGAGTTACTTTAAATAAACAAATCGATTTTGTCAAAAATTTGTTTTACGTAAAAATTTCTGATTTTTCTTAATTATGTTTAAGTTTTTTACAGAGTAAAATCTTCCAAGAATAATAGCCCGATAAAAATAAGGTAAACAGGGATTGGGGGCTTCCTCTAACGACTCACGAGTCTACAGACGATTGACTCACAACTGACGAGATTTAACGAGAACATATTATCTACATAATATAATTATGTATTAAGCGTAACCAGCAAACAATTCTGGAGCGTAAGTTGGTGGACCGACATGGCGACATCGTCGGCGATTTAGCAGTCGTGGTGGGAGCGAATGAGAAAACGAATACAGAAAAGGTCGTCCGGGAGGCGCCTCGCGTAGATGGCGGCACTGACTATCAATAAGTTTAGTATTATTATTTACTATTCTGTGGTATGATAACCAAAGTGGATTGAAATCCATAATCTTGAAAACAATCTACTCCGATTAATCGTCGACTATGTGGAATATTATGAAAACCAACGATTCTAATGTCTAGAGTCTCGATATCTCTATAGTCTTCATTTTCCCTCGGATCACAGACATTTCAATATGATTTAGGTTTTATCCTACGGTTTTCATGGGAAAGGTATTCAACTTTATCGGGAAGCAATTTTCGGACAAACAAAAATGAGATTGCAAGACCGTAGACACTAATAACTAATAAGCAATAATATCATAATATTTATAACTGTTGTATAAGGCACGTCGCCGGCGCCACTGAACTGTACCGTAATCACTGTAAATTTACAATTTGCAATACTACAATGACGAGGGCTGACCGTATCATAGTGGCAACCGGCGCAGCCGCCCCGGTGTCGACCACCCCGCGTAAAAAGTAAAAACATAACCTTCAATTTGCTCGACAACGCATATTATTATATTATTCGTTTTGTTTACTTCTTTTTTTTCGCTCGGTCTCCCCCTCACTTTTACACCAGCACCGCGGACCCTCTCACCCACCGCTATCTCGCTCGCACCTTTTTTCCATAAACGTGCGCGTGTACGTGCGATATGCCGTTCTCTCGGTCGGTCTCTCTCACACTATTGTTCGGCGTGCCGCTCGCCATTTGCCGACGGCCGACGGGACACGCCGCCGCCGCCGCCGCCGGGCCGACCGGACGTAGACACACCACCACCACACACGTGTCGCGTACCACCGGCGTAACGCGAACAGTCTCGTTTGGCGATGCGGCGGCGTTTCGAACTCGTTTTCGTCATTACAACACGACCGCGTTATAATCCTGTCCGCGCCACGGCGACCATCGTACAACCGTAGTTGTAGTTACACTGTTACGACGATATAATAACCAATCTCGCGGCAGGTAAGTGTTTCAAGTACGACGTTAACGCGTAGCCAACACGACGTATATAGTAATATTGTTCTCGATGTAGATTACAAACTCCACACCGACAGCAATATTGTTCGTTTTTGTTTATTGTATTTTGCAAGAGAGTAGGATTCAATGACGGGACTCGGGAGGAATATTTGAATTTAGATAAAAAAAAAAAAATAATAAATGCCAGTAAAATGTTCTCACGTTAATTATTGCTACGGGTGTTTTGAGGTCAACGGTCAGACATGTGGCGCCGTACGAACAGCCCCGATCGTATTATTTTTATCGTTCTATTATTTATTTACATTATCGTGTATTGTTATTTGTAACTCACGTGGGTTGTAAGATAGTTAGGTAACTCCTATACTAGGTGGGTTATAATAGGTACATTTTCGTGGCGCATCGACGAGATAATGTCGTGTACACTCGTTTAGTAATGTGAGTTGCGTTTGAAAGAAAAAAGTTTTTGAATTTTTCGTCACGCACGGCCTCGGCGCAACCGACTCAATATATTATATTTGTGTGCGTCGTAAAAAAAAACGTTATATGTTTGTAGCCGATCGTAATTTATCGATGCGATTTTTGTTATTATTGTTGCCGGACCAAAAATTGGGTCTAGGTACGACACCGGGTTCTAACTTCTATAGGCACCGCGCAGGAAGCTGGACATGTAATAAACGAATATTTCCTTAGTACGCCGTTCCGCAGGATTCAGAGCACCACTGCGTCGGACAATGACGTAATTAATTTGTCGTGCGCCACACGTCGCGTTGGATTTAATTTATTTGTTTTCGACACTAATTATTGTATACATTATTAGGATATAATCGTCGTTGTAAGTTGTCTGTAGATTGCAATTGATTTCGATAGGTGATACACTAGTGATATAATACAACAATCAATATACTACCCAACAAGCAATAGCCCATATGGTTTTTAAATAAAAGGGTGCTGACCGCTGTTATACTATACCTATTACCGTTGATTATATAGATAGTAATATCTATGCTCAGCTATAACACCGTGTCAATAACTCGGTTATCGTGGTGTAGCAGCACGCTTCACAAATGTGGACACTTTACAAATTTGGAATACCTATTATAGCTCTGTTCATTACTCATTATACTTGTATTGTTAAAAAAATTACAAACTGTATTTAAATTGTATAATGCGCATTCTAAGAAAGAATATAATACGTAGGTACGTGTTATTTTTCACCTACACGACAGGGTTATTATTTAAGCGTTTGAATCTTAAGACATTTGATTTAGCCGTGATTGGTTTTGGAATTCCAAAGTTGATACTACCTAATTTATGGTGCATAGGTAATTATGAACCTAAGTTTAAAGTTATTATTACTTATTAGATAAACGAAATATACTAAAAAGTATCTAAAGTATTCGAATTTTCAGAGATTATATCTGATTTATGTCTTATTGTTCTAAGAATAATTTCTCCGAGGTCTAGAATATCAATAGAATAAAATAACAATACCTATGAATTATTATCTATTTTGAGCAAATTTGCATTTTTTCTATACTTCACTAAATACCTTCAACTATATAGGTGTATAATAGTATTAGTATGAAATAGGACAAAAGGTATACACTTTGAAATCATTAGATATATTTTTAAGCTTAAATGAATACATTTTAAAATTATTTTAGATTCTGAGTGAAACGATGAATGTATTGATTTTACAATGATGTGTGTTTTTTTTTTATTTTTTTTTTATTTTTTTTTTTTTTATTTTTTTTTTATTTTTTTTTTTATTTTTTTATTTTTGTGTCTGTGTACACGATAAGTAGTCGAAATAATGCTTCGATTTTCGACTTCAGTATCTTGTTCGATGGGAAAGTGAATATCGTTGGTGCATTGGGGAGGTCAAAATTTTAATTTCCCAGTAGTTTTCATAAGCGATGTGAAAAACAAAAGAAAAATTAAGGAAAAACGGGAATTTTTACGCAAAATCGATTTTTAACAAAATCGATTTTGGTTATTGGTGTAACTCTAAAACAAATGACCGTAGATGCATGAAATTTTCACTGGTTGTTTATATTTGCATTTTCTATACACAATAAAATTTACAAAATATTTTGACTCTTTTTGAGCTGTTTACGGCCATTGTCAGTTTTCAATTTTTTTAGTTTTTTTTTCTATAAATATCAATAAAATTTTATCTGTTGAGTAAAAAAGCTTGAAAATTTAATAGAAGGCTCCTAGGTTATTGTTTCAAAGGCAGATGAAAAAAATTAAAAATCCTTAGTCACAGTTTTTAATTATAAGCATTTAAAGTTCAAATTTTGACAAAATACGGAAAAATCACGAAAAATAGCAAATTATTTTGAGTTGAGAATTCATAAAAATTTTTCTTTTTAAATCTAAGATTTGAAAATGTAATATAAGATTACTCATAAGTTTGTCTACCTTTATCAAAAAAAAAATGTCTAGAAGAAACTTAAATTAAATTTTTATGAGCGTCTGAAATTTATATTTTTACAACATTTGATATTTACTCGATTTCTCATGTAACAATTTTCTTATTTTATTGTAATTAAAAAACAAATGACTGTAGATACTTGAAAATTTCACTGAATGTTCATATTAGCATTTTCTATACACCATAAAATGTTGAAAATATTTTGACTCTTTTTGAGCTGTTTACGGACATTGTCAGTTTTCAATTTTTTTAGTTTTTTTTTCTATAAATAACAATAAATTTTTATTTGTTGGGTAAAAAAGCGTGAAAATTTAATATAAGGCTCCTGATATATCGTTCTAATAGCAGTTGAAAAATATTAAAAATACATAGGCACAATTTTTTTTTATAAGCATTTAAAGTTCAAATTTTGACAACATTTATCAAATTTATAATTTATTAATTATTTTGTGGTTAAAAATGTATAAAATGTTTAACTTTTATGGCTAAGGATTTAAAATTTAAAACAAGGCTCCACGTAAATAGGTTATATATAAATTACTTTATTCACAATAATATCATCAAATATACTTGGTAATATCATAGGCTGACTGACCGTTTTCGCTCAGAATCGTTTTTCTTATACAATGATATTATATCATTGAATTCAAATTTAACACCATCCATTACAGTGACCCACTTGTAACCTACTGTACAGCAGAGCGACATCCACTTATCCACCTTTTTATATTCGTTGCTTGCTATGTGATACAATTTAAAAATACGACCATGGTATTATATAACTATTATGCTGACATAACAAAATGTGTGTGTGGGTGGTTGGAAGGGGTTCCTTCTAATGATAAATATCTGAACTAAATAAATATTAAACATAATAAATTGATTATTTGGTTGGTTATATTTTTAAGTTTTTTTTCATAGATTAAATGGTAAAAAACTGAAAATCAAATTCGGTAAACTAGGGTAGTTTCAGAAATCAGGTTGATGATACTTGAAAAATATGTATAATGTAATAACAACTATAAATTATTGATTACAATTTACAATTTTTAAAGGTAGATATCGAGGTAGATATTATGGAGAAAAAATCTATAAATATATATTTCAAACGAATTAAATATACAAATAACAAATTATATACCTACCAAAGTTCTTAAGTAATAAAAAAGTTATGATTAGATAAAAGTATAAAAGTATAATCATAATACATTTTTTTTCGAGGTTGAGGCTTCGATAACAGGTCATTAGTCTGTGGAACTATGGGGGAGTACTGTAGGTTTTGAACACGAGTGTGCTTGTTTTGGCAGAATTTTTAAGTGGTATCTGCCATGTCCAGGTGGGGGTTGGCGGCCTCTCTCTCCGGACACCGTGACTGTCCGAAGAAAAATGCCCCCCGTGGCCGAGTTAAAACCGGCGACGGTGCGCGTCGTAACCAACGCCTTAGTCCGCTCGGCCACTCCGCCCCCTCATAATAATTATAAATTTAAAAATTAATATAACATGAAAGTGTTGTTGTCTATACGACAATATTATTATTGTAAAGACCTGTCCAATTTTTAAGCCTAAAGAATTAAAAATAACATTAAACACTATGTATTTATGTTATAACTAGGTATATTAATGTATCGTGGTAAATTATTACAAATAATTAAATATTAAAAACTGATGTATGATACGCGTTGTACCCATACAAATATGTTTTTCAATAAATTGTACAATACAAATATTTTTCTACAGTATTAATTATTCAAAATTTGGGTTTAATTATAACTATGCAATCAATAACGTTTATTAATGCCACTAATATTAAAATGGTTTTTTTTTTATTAAAAATGTACGGAAATGGATAAAGTAATTTTCCATATTAGTGAACATATTTGAATGTATTCTACATGTGTATTTCAACAAAAGGGTGTAATTTAAAATTGAAGTCCTTTGGTTTTTCCCTTATTGTTATATGTACAGAACCATAATACTATGTTCGTATTAGGTAAGTATTTATGTATTTATTAAGTTGTACTAACCTTATACCCAAAATATTATAAAGCAATGACACTTTATTATCATGTATATTATTATATATCACTCTCGATCTTCCCCCGGAAGAAAATATTTTTATTTTATAATTACAATTTAATTAAAAAAGGTTTGACTATTTTTAAGATAACGCCGTATATTTACAAGTTTTAAATAAATAAAATATATGAGAAAACATTATAGTGATTGTTATTGCTGTTGTCCGGGCTGTTGTCTATTTTTTTTTTTTAAATGAAATCTTCCACGTTTTTAAACTATCCATTGCAGTGGATTCCTTTAGTCTTTTCCTTTAGTCTCTCAATTATAGAATATAGATTATTAAATAAGTCAACAGTCAACACAAATAATTCAACATATTATTTAACTATATAAATATTTAAATCATGGCTCACTTAAATCAATCCCAATGACCTTAAAAGTTATGTTTATTGTCATTGTGATGGTTATTATAATTTATAAAAAATATCCAAGCATCAATCAAATTTTAAATGTATGGGTCCAAACCAGCCCCCATTAACGTGCCCCCTTAAATATTGTATATCTCCCTCCCATACAAAACTGAGCATGTCACATATTTAAGTACTATATTTTTTTAGGTGTTCTATAATACCAGAAAATCATCATAAGAGTCCGGTATGGACCTGAGGTTCAACCCCCCATATTTGTCACTTGTTCTTGGGTCTTTATGTCCCTGTTGAATATTTATCATATGCATAACATGATTTTATAATAAGTAGAAATAATTATGAAGTATAAAATATATTTTTGATATATTAGCGGCAACGTTAAATAAACTGTAAGAAAAACTTTGAAAGTAGTAAATTAGTACATAACAAATTTGATTATACTTTATGATGATTAATATTCTTAAGCTTTTCTTCTCGGCCACAACTCACACATGTACGTTTATAATCAAAACTTCTAAGTAAATTGAATACCTATCACATTAAAAAATTAAAAGTTAAATATTTTTCGAATATTTTGTCAGTGGTCTTTATTATTTATCATTATTTATTATTTTATTAAAATATGGGCTGTGGCCCAAAATACAGAAAAATAAGTACATAATAATAATAAGAAAATACATATCAATTATATTAACATAAGGGCACTGTTACAATTACGAAAAATAAAACGACGGTTCCTCATTAGCAATATGTATCATTCTGGACATAGGTCTATTACAATTTACAAGAGTAATTTGTGGTGCAAAAAGAAATGAAAAACGGATATGTTGCTCGGGAGTGGAAGCTAGGGATTTTAAAATTAAGCTATATAGCAAAAACTTAGATAATAATAGGCACAATACAAACTACTAAATTAATATTTAACATATTATTTTTATAATAGATTTCGTCGAATATATCACGCAAAGTTCAACAAACCGTACTTAGTGCTTATTATTACCATTATAATTAATAATTAATAATTATTTACAATTATATTAAACAAAACTCTATGGTGTTCTTGATAATATGCAATGGTGGAAGGGGAAGGGGGGAGGTCACAAATAAAGAAGTTCGGCAGTAAAAACTTGAATAACATACAAGATGCAAAATGCAATGAAAATAATACCTTTTTAAAAAAAAGTAGTTACATTATGATAATTAATTAACAATTTTATCGCTAATAATAATTTTAGGTTTTAATCATGGTTGAAATATACAGGTTATTGCATATTGACTCGGATTGTTATCATCATAAATAACATGGCTGCGTAAAGGGATATCACAAATATAAATTTTTCTAATCATCAAAAACACGCTGATAAAAGCTAACAAATTTAAAATTCCCGCGCATGTATACTTGATTATTATTGGCTCCCTTTACGCTGCCATTTTTGTTTTTATCATCAAATGTTTCAATGTTTGATCTAGAAGGGGTATAAATGCAATAACCTTGTATATTTCAACCATTGTATTAATGTATTTTATACAGTATAATTCGTGGTGAACACCATCAGCGATTTGTCGAATTCTGTGAAAATCCCACGATTGAGTATAAGTTGTTTCGCCGTATCTTATTGCGTATACCAAACAAACGTACGAGAGCATCATCATTCGTACAGCGTGACACTGGTGATTCCGAGGTTCGACGAGTCCACTAGTCCAATAATAAAATTCAGTTAGTCTTAAAAAAAACAAGTTTATACTCCGTTGAGATCCACCCAGACAACAATAATGACATCGGTGTAACGTATTGCTCGATAAACGCATACAATAAAAACTAAAAAGCAACCGAAACCGGCCATGTCGTACTAACCGATCCCTCGATGACTGCGACCGTGTGCAATATAGACTTCATTTAGCAGTACAATATACGATTTTCTCGTATAAATTAATGGCGGGAATAAATGGGCACATCGCGATCGGTTCAAAACGTTGTCTGTGGTGCTGGTGATATCCTTAACCTCGCCCAACCCACGCAAAACTGCAGTAACCACCTGTTGAATCAAGAGGCAAGAGCCCCACAAGTATACAAGACTACTGGCAATATTGCCAAACATTATAGCCATATAGAAATTATAAAATAAATGCTACACTGAACGAATTTCCTTAACCAAGTCTCACTTATAGCTTGTAAGAGCGTTTTCAAACTTCAAATAGGTACTATACAATCGTCATAATCTGAAACATAATATTATACTCCGTAACTACTACAATAAAATATGTCTGTGTATAACTGTCGTTCGGAGCAGCAGGTGGTTTCGGAGGAGTAAAATTCTTATTCATTCGACGAACGGAGTTTATAATAACAATTGTATAAATAATCATAACATAAAGTATTAATTTTTTGTTTCCGTCTAGCCGTGTGAAATTAAAACCGTTGTGTTAACCCTAGTGTAATATATTATATTATAAATTATAATATTTAATAAATTCAAATGCCAGACAATTTCAAATGTCTCCACTCTGTATACATCCATAGGTCATTAAATTGTTCTCTTTATCTACTATCAGATATATAGTATATTTTATGAGCTAACATGCCAATTGCCAATATTTGATTTCAGTTTTTTCGATACCATTGTGGTGTTTACCCGTGAATTGCGAGTTTGTTGAAAATTCGTTTGAATTTGGTTAATTTTTTTCAAACCACTATTATAGACAAACATTGTTACTATTATTGAAACTACAAAATGAATGAAATAACTATTGTAAGTATTACTTGATTACTTTGGAAAAGTAGTTAAGGTAGTGACATTTGTTTTTTTAACACTACAGCTGTTATTCTGATCAGAATGAAAACTTAGATTTAATTTATAGTATTGCATATATTTAAAACAAAATGTTTTGTAAAAAATAAAAAATAAATTCAATTTTAATATCATACCTAATATATTATAAGGTACCTATCTAAATAAATACATTTCTCTGAATAATTGTTAATCGTTAACGTATAACTATACTGAATGATTATGTACACCGTTTATTAATAAAATAGTATTTAAATAGTATTATTAGTAAATTGTATGTTCAGAATTATCCATTTCACTCTATCATTTGTCAGAAAACTATGTTGGGTAGGTAGGTATACCTATTATAATTTTAAAGCAAGTTTTAGGTAGCGGTACTACCCTATCTTATATTATATAAAATAATTAATACAGTTCAAAATAATATGTACTTATTTGAATATTTGACACCTAATTATAGAATGATGCTATCATAATTTATCTAATATTATATATTAAATAATTTAATTATAAAAAATTAAATAATAAATCGAGTACAAATAATTTATTTTTAATCTCTAAATATTTGTATTAAAAATGTTGAGGAAATATATAATTAAAAGAAATTGTAACTATATTAACGCCACAGGACGCCATTACCCGCATGTGTGTCTCGATCTTACAAACGCGTAACATACCAAATTTACGCTTAGAAATTCAAGTTTTATGCCGTTAGCTTCAAAATGAAAGTGAATCGACCTATTATGAACTTGAAGAACATTATCTGTGTTTTGTTGGAAGTTTTTTTGCGATAATTCAGTTTTTAAGTGCGTTATAGCGTGTATAATAAATGTAAATTAAAAATGCTCATAACTCACTTAAAAACTGAATTATCGTAAAAAAACTTCCAAAAACAAAGATAATGTTCTTACCATCAAGTTTTATAATAGGTTGATCCGCTCTAATTTTTAAGCTAACGGCATAACACTTGAATTTCTGAGCGTAAATTTGGTATGTTACGCGTTTGTAAGACGGAAACAACACATGCGGATGTGGCGTCCTCTTAACTATAATAGGTATGCAATAATACTTTTTTTAAGAAAACGTATTTGAACTTGAATAATTTTGTACATTTTAAAAAGCATCTTTTACTCAACTGTGCACAGTCAAAAATATAATACGATTTTCGTTCCAAAACTCCCGAAGTCCGGTTAGGTTCATTCAATCGAACATCACTAATTTAATTTTACCTAGTGAATAGTGATTAGTTTTAAATATATACACGGATTGTATACCTATGATAAGTAAAATTTTTAGTTAATATATTATGCAATTTAATATTTCTGTAATATTATCTAATAAAACGATGGATGTATTAATAGTTATTCAATATTAATAAATTTGAACTTTAGCCGAATAGCTTATTTAAAAAAAAGTTTGCGCAAGTTATAAACAGTATCGAGTTAAGTTACTATACATTTGTACTTTGAAGTAAACATAAGTGATTATGGATATAATATGACGTATATCTATATTCTATTATATATATTAGTTTTAACTAATTACTCGATATATATAGATTGTAATTTATGTAAAATTATGTACATATTATTATGATTTAATATGAAGTACCATATTATTGAAATCTATTATAATTTAATCATTATAGAACAATAGGATACGTATTAGTGTAAGTTAGTGCATTAAGGCCCGTTCTTACAGTGTCCGGTTAAAGTTAACCGACGCTTAACCGGCCGAATTCTGCCGGTAATAAAATCTGCTATCAGTTGGTTAGCGTTAACCAACACTTTACCAGGACATTGTTAGAACGGCCCTAAGTTTTTAAGGGGATTCGATACCGTGATTTTCAGTTTTAGTCTAACACACGCGTGACATAGTATTTTAGATGTTTTTTTTGCCAAACATACCAATTGATCTAATGAAGCGATAAGCATTCTAAAAACAGTTATGAATTTGTCGTCAAGTCTACTTGAAATTGACTTTCCCACATTTTTTATTTTTTTGGTTTTAACTTATCCGAAAATTTAAATACAACAAATATTAAATACTCTTTTTTAATATGACATTTTTAGGAATTTGGGGAATAGTAGTCAATTTCAAGTAGACTTGACGACAAATTCAAATCTGTTTTCAGAACTCTTATCGCTTCATTAGATCAATTGGTATGTTTGGCAAAAAAACACGTCTAAAATACTGTTACGCGTGTGTTAGACAAAAACAGAAAATCACGGTATCGAATCCTCTTAACTGTTATTATTTATATCGTGAATTTATAGAAGCCACCCGTATTGCGTATTTTTATACTACTCGTTGTTTATTTTCTGTTTACCATTTCAGTGATGACAATAATATTCAGTATTAAGATTTTAGACAATTAATCGTATTGAATTTTAAAAGACAAAATAACTTAAATTATTTTCTATGTTTGGGATTCATAAATTAGTTACGTAATTATCTACGCATGCGTAATGTATTTACTTATTAACTTACACTTGCCATGCTCCGGTAGTCCCATGGCCAGTGGCTGCGAATTCGGTTTAATTAAAATCCGGTTTAGGTATCTAAAACGGTTCGGTTGATTCACATTCGATATGTGGGTAAAAATACTTGTACAAAATTCATGTAAACGAAAAACACTATTACAACTTAATCCGGAATTGCAGTATTGTAAGAAACTTTTTTGTAGGAACTTAAGGTAAATCTGTTTGACAACTGTACATGAAAAATGTTAACCCGTAAACTCTTCCAGTGGAAGCGTATTACACTAATACAGCTAATGAAAATTAAGTTAGGTAATTTGAATTAATGGATAAATGTAGATAATTATATGTTTTGATTTGCTCCTATTCTATTATGTCATTATTGAATGGCTCTAAATGTGTAATTTCAATTTGCACACATCATAACCATTTGAACACTTGCATAAACTTCTTCTTTTGTTTAGTAAATTATATGGAATATATTATTTTATGTATTTAAAATAATTATTAATATTTTATTTTTATTTTTGCTTTAGAAAATGAGTACAGCAACGCCAGAAAATGCCAAAATCACTGACTCAGTTCCCGAAGAAACGGGAGATAGAGTCAGGCTCAAAAAACAACTTGGACTCCTCGAAGGCGTTGCCATCATTTTGGGGATCATATTTGGATCTGGTTCGTAAATACATTGTCCATGAGGAACAATTAAATGTTTTTATATGAAAATAACAGTATAACTAAATTCGTTGAACTATTCATTAATGGAAAAAAAAATAATTGAATATGCTTCAATATAAGTGTAAGAGATCATCTAAGACATAAAAAAAAAAAAAATTATAAATGTTGATAATTTATATTAACTTAAAACCATTCCTTTAAATTGTTTCTGATAATAATTCACAGATTTAATTTTTCTTCCTTATCAATTCTAAAAAAAATTCTGTGTGTCTGTATATCTTTTTAATGCATTAATTTTACGGAACTTCCAGAATTACATATTTGATTTGTACAATTGATTTTTAGAAATAAAACAAAATATTGTATGTACCTTATTAGCGCAAAAATTCATAGGTACTTCATTCATACCTACACTTTTACAGGAAAATTGTTCCAATTTAAAAATAATATGCACAACAATACACATACCTATAGAAATCTTAGTAACTTATTATAACCCTTTGGAAGTTTTTGCTGCATAATGTACATATTTTTACATCGTTAAAATAATTTAAGCAATTATTTTTCAGTCTCAATGGTTAATATAATATATATTTTTTTATTGATCTTAATCATCGGAAACTATACCGATACGGCCATTATTATAATATAATTTATTGTAAATGTTATTATTCGCGCTCCATGCATCCTTTTAATTATGATTTTAGTTTTACTAAAGGAGTGTATTTATTTTATTCAATCTATTATTAATGAGTTTCAATTAAAACGTTTAAAATATTATCCGTAAAACAACTATATAATTAATTTTATTATATCTATTAACTGTTACACAACCTAGGAAAACATTTTTTAAAAAAAGGACAAAGCATTAAAGCTATTATAATATATAATGATTAATGGCGTTTATATAATTTAAAAATCGTTCCTTTAATATATTTTGAAATATACTATTAGACGTGCATATAAAATGTGATGCAGATTTTAAAAATATGTTATTCAAGTAACTGCGTGAATAAAAACTTTTATCTATAATATCTTAAAAATCGATTATTTTAAAATAATTAATGTTGATTGTTTGATTGAGTACCCTATATTGGCTATAATATGATACCAACAATCTAAGGTGTCTAAAGATTTTGGTTTAAAAAATAAGATCATATTATAATATATAATATGTACATCATTACGTACCATTATTTCGCTGTAAATATATATTTCTTGTAACTATAGAATAAAAACTATAACTAATTGTCTTTTATATATTATATACACTGTGTCGCGGCCGCATAGATATAGTAATAGTTTTTGTAATAGTTTAAACATCTTATTATTCGATGCATTTTTTACCTCAATCTTCTGCAGACTTGTTATATGTTTCTCTGTGGAATTTGAACAGTTATCATAAAAAAAATTCGTATAATATAATAGTTGACAAAATACCAGCTGTACTAACCGGCTGGCTCTCCTTTCGATTACTCAGATTTTAGTTTGCTAGCACGGCTGTGGACCTATTATTTCTGTTTCCTAAATATTATCTATAACAATGAGATATTTGCATCACTAGATATTATGTTTAGCCTTGAGGTGTAATCGACATTAATATTATTCAATAAGAAGAAATACTTCGAGTATACATAATTTATACATATATACAAAAATGCTACAATATGGTCTCCTCGAACCACTTATAAAATTATTATTGGAAATGAATACCTTTTTTTTTATAGGCACATTTTCCAGCATACATTTAGTGCTGTGATTTTTGATGAATTTAAATTGTATTTAATTTTATATATGTCCCGGCTTCAATTATATTTACTCTTATAAAATACATATGTCATGATCTCTGTTAATATATCAATTATTTAAGTATTTTACAAACTCTTTGTATTCATTTTAATATCTAAGTAAATATAGTACTTAAACTATGTAATACGGTTCTTTCCATATTGAATAAGTTCCCTATATTAAAGGTATTAAGACGTATAGTATTTATTTTTTTCACACAATTTATTTAAAGATTTAAAATTAATACCTAATATCAGAATCATATTTTTTAAATTCCCATCAGTTATGGTTAATTAATAACAAATTTTAAATTATTATCCATGGGGTACTATAGGGTACTCATCTATTTGATCTTTGTAATGGATTGATAATTACATATGTATTGCAATACATGTGTACGGTAAAGCGACTTAATACCGAGAATATCTATAGAACAATACTTGGTGAAAAATCAGTAGCAGCCAGCAGGTACCTATACTACCTATAGCCTATAGGTAGTATACTACAGTTGAATTTGTTTTTTTTTTAGCAATAGTTCAAAAGTGAAACAAAAAAAATTATGTGCCAGTATAATATAATAATTTGTTATGCATTTTATTATAACGCCAAATTAATTTGATATTTTTTGTGCATTTATTCATGCATTTTTTAGAGTTTTCAAGCCATAAACATTCTATCATCCTATCTAAAAAAATTTCAAATTTTCAAGCACCCATGAGTAATATTTTTAAATTATAACAAAATGACTATAATTATTATTCTTTGATTAAATATCGAATTCCGTCCTAATTTTAACTTAAAATGTCTTTAAAAAAATTGAGTTTATATATTTGTTATATTTTTTGGTTACAGTATGTACTAGTTATGAGAAACCTTGTTTTATATTTCAAGTCTTAGCTATAAGAATTGAACATTTTATATACATTATTAACTACAACATGATCGTATATTATATAGACACAAAAAAAAACATATAATACATATGGTTAGGTATATAAAACCGCTCAGTATATAAAACAGTTAATATCAATTATTTGATTCCTAAGTAGTCATATAAATCACACGTAGAGAATATTTCAAGTATAAGTACCTAAATACCTATTACCTATATAAGCATTAAAAAACAAAAGAAATTTTCTTTAAAATACAAATTTACAATCTCGCCTGAAATTAAAATATTAGAAAAGTTTTTTTGTTCTGTCTTACTCGTAGAATATAGTAAAAACTTCTCTCCGTATTTCACTATCATTGAGATAACATTATTGAAATTTAGCTATCATTTCCTATTATTATACTTATTATTAAGAGAGTTATTAGTATTTAATTTTTAATTTTTAGTTATTTAGTCACTTTCTTAAAAATAATAATATTAAAAAAGTTTCGGATAAAACACAGATTATATTATTATTTTTATATTTGTTATAATATGTATAATATATTAGTTAATAATACTCAAATTTAAAAAATATTATCACAATGATTTAAATACGGAGATAAAAATTAAATTAAATATTTTAAGCTTTCTAAAGAGGAACCCGCATGTGTTGTCTCCATCTTACAAATGCATTTGTACTAAAACTGTTTTGTGCGGGACAATTTTATCCCCTCTGTATTTGATAGTAGAAATTACCAGAATTCCACAACGCATAGGGAATAACTTTATCTGTGCCTTAGACCGTAGTGTTTTTATTATTTGGATAACATAAATACATTTAAAGTTATCAGTTTAGTTTGAGAACATAAGGTTTTTTGTTTTTTTTTTTCCATTTCATTATTAAAAATTATTGGTTATAGTGCTATCAAAAAAATGACAACACTACGACACAGATAAAGTTCTTCCTTATGCATTGTGGAATTTTGGTAATATAAATACAGAGGGAGTAAAGTTATTCCGCGCAAAATAGTTTTTTCTATATGTTATAGGTACAATTTAGACGGAGATAACACATGCTAAATTAATGAGTGTAATTTGCAATATTATTTATATTCTTGATTCTCAGCTAATCTACTATAGCTATGTTTAAAAACGTCTGTATAGTGAAGTTTTCTAGGGAAACCACATTCTATCAAATGCTTTAACTTGAACAGTATTTTACAATTATTTTACGTAATAATATTATCATACGCACTATATAATATTGTAATATGTCTATTCATTATAATTACTATAAAAAAAACATGTGCTATAAGCCTATGCGTGTTCTAATGTTACACACTACAATAGTCAATAGAACGTGGTATATTATCACGTATTCACGTCATATCAAAAACGATAGAAACAATGTCTTATCAGACGTCTGCAACTATGTATATGAATATGTGTGATATACAATTCAATGTAAAGTAATATCGAATTAAATTGTTAATATACGCTTGACCTTTAGAGATTTCACTGACATACTAAATTAATTGCACCTATTGTACCTACATTATAAATTATAGTTAGTTGTTAGTATTAAATCAGCTTATTACTGAACAAAGAAGAAGTAATCATAAATGTATTCACGTAAATTGTGACTTTTGAATCCATTAATTTATAAACAGTTTAGAGGGCAAATCCGCTACAACCTAATCAGTTTCCCCGTAAAATCAGAAAATGCTCAAAAATATTTTCCATTTTTAGATTCTGAGCGATGAACGTATTGATTTTACAATGATGTGTGTTTTTTTTACAAAATGTTTGTGTCTGTCATCACCGTTTGGGGCAGTAACACTGCTTAGATTTTCTTCAACAGCATCTTGTTCGATGGAAAAGTGAATCTAGTTGGTGCATTCGGAAGGTCAAAATGTAATATTACTTAGCAATAGATTTAAAAGCGCAGGGAAAAACAAAATACAAATTAAGGAAAAACGGGAATTTTCACGCAAAATTGGTTTTTGGTGTAACTTTAAAATAAATTACCGTAGATACATGCAATTATCACAAAATATTTTGACTTGCTTTGAGTGTACGGATATATTCAGTTTCCAATCTTTTTAGTTTTTTTTTTTTATAAATGTCAATTTAGTTTTATTCGTTCGGTCAAAAAACTTGAAAATTTAATACAAGGCGCCTAATATTTTTTTACAAAGAATTAAAAATTATTAAAAATACATAGTCATAATTTTTTTTATAAGCTTTTAAAGTTCAAATTTTGACATAATTTATCAAATTGAAAATATACAAATTATTTTGTTGCAAAAAATAAACTTATACAATTTTCAATTTTTATAGCTAACGATTGAAAATTTAAAACAAGGTTGCACGTAAGTAGTTAATTCTATTACCAAAAAATCATTTTTTTTATCGTTATTTCAAGTTATACGAAATTACATATTAAATTACCAAGAATAACGATTTTAGTTGTTTTTTGTAATTTTATAATTTTAATTCAATTAACCTGATACTGTATTATAAGTAATAACAAAATAATATAATATAAAATATCCTAGACTGACAAACCATCTCCGCTCAGAATCGTTTTTCGTAAACAATGATATTATACCTATCATTGAATTCAAATTTAATACCATCCATTACAGTGACCAATTTGTAACCTACTATACAGCAGAGTGACATCCATTTACCCGGTTTTTTTTTCTTCTTGTAAACGCATAATAAATATTTGATTTTCCCAAGAAAACCAAATCATTTTTCCTGTATAACAGAATACACGATGATTCGAAGTATATAGACTTAAACAACGAGTCAACAAAATAGAAATATTTGGAACAATTGGTATAATCAGTTGTACCACCTAAAATCGCACAATGACCTAAGTACGATTTTTAAACTTTGGAACTCACCTTCCGACATATTTTATACTTTGATATATATGACTCATTCCATATACCTATACTCTCGCTCAAATAATATTCTCGTCGACAATCAACATGCCGTTATAAAAATGTATTTCCATATGGTGAATGCTTTCAGATTTAAACGAAACGGATGAAATTATGTACTGTAATGCTCTATGTTTCATTAACATTTTCAAAATACACACCTGATTTAAAATATTGTTTAAAAATGACTTAGATAACAAAAAGTAACAAAAATAATATTGAAAATATAATGAAATAAGTGGGGAATGGGTATTGGGTATAAGTTCAGTTGACACTTTATTAAAACTGAGATATTATAAAAATGTATTGAGTACTGAATAGTAATAGTACACGGTACTAGTACCTATACTTCATGTTGTGATTTATTTAACAAATTTAGGCATCAAAATTTCCCGATCAGCATGACATATTTTTTTGTAGATACGATATACAATATAATATTAGTTGCACTTTCATTTTCTTAAAACTGCTTACTGCAGAATTTCAAATTTTGGTACTTCACTACGATAGAAATTAAAAATATTTTACAAAATATGACGTTTGACCCCCCCCCCCCCCCCCCCAAGTGCCGTGGACATTTTTTTTTTATATTTGTCCGTGTATATTGACATACAGGTATATTCATCTCACCGACGGGCGTGATGATACATGCTGGATCGGTGGGTGTCAGCTTGACCGTGTGGATCATGTGCGGCATGCTGTCCATGATCGGTGCACTGTGTTACGCTGAACTGGGGACGTCCATACCGCGATCGGGAGGCGACTACACGTACCTGTTCGAAGGATTCGGACCGCTGCCGGCGTTCCTCTACTTGTGGGACGCTATGCTCGTGTTTGTGTACGTATACATATATATATTTAATTCAAATTTATATTTTATACTATACGATATTGTGTAGATGTACAATACACCGTATTGTCAGGTACTTCGCCACTCCGATACTTGGTATGCATACATTACATACGGTTAGTATTCGAATATGCTGCAGGTGTGGCGAACATCGATATCTCGAATTGTTCGTAATTTCGAACTCAGTTAAAATCCTCTTGAAATAATTACCGTAACAGTATAACTCAACATATCTAACATTCTTGATGGTTATCTAGAACATATCTAACACCCCTTACCCCTTGGGTTTCGACGTAACGAAAGTTAACCATATACTATATATATTATGGAATACACGGGAGAAACTGTGCAGTGCTTTATTTTATTTTCGGTGGGAGGGAACGGATAGAATTGTACAGAATTATAATAAATATAAATTATATTTGCACCTCATCCTGCACCAACTAGGTATAGGTATTGTTCTTGACATTGACCCGAAACAAAGATCTAAAAGCTACTTCTCGTTGCTTGTTTTGTGCGCAAATGTGCACTTCTCATTGATGAAAATAAACTAAAAAGAAAACTTTAAGGAATATGTAGTATTATTGCATATTACTTACAATAATGTTCGATCAGTTAAAATGATTTATACGATACTTATATGGTTATTCGTCATAAATCTTAAAATTAAAGATTACAACTATACCTAATACTTATACACAATCGACTTTTTGCCATTATATTTCTAAATCAGAGATTCCATAAAAAAGTACATAAAATTCTCATAACTCGTAATACTATATAATATTACCTATAGTGAGCGTCTACACTGTATGGGTTGAAGCAGAATCTAGCCCACCCATTCTATGCTACACTCGACTCCCATTGAGCACCATTTACTAAATATTTGATTAGGTTCTGCCGTTGTGTATGGTTTATTGCAGTGCTTACGAAAGTTTCCAACGTTATAGCGGTCTAGGTCCTATACTCACTATATAAGACCCGTCTGGGTATAGCCGACGGTGTCCCTCCCGTCCAGCATTAACGTCGCGTCTTACATCTGTTTGCTTGCACTATAATATAACACAGGCCGACGACCAACGCCATCATGGGACTGACGTTCGCCAACTACGTCATCAAGCCGTTCTTCCCGGAATGCGACAACCCGGAGCACGCGGTCAGACTCCTGGCGGCTGCCGTGATTTGTAAGTGCACAGCCGTTGATAAACGCCACGTTAAAATGTCTCACATTAATACCATCGCCGATGTATTATGATAACAGGTTTCATAACTTTCATCAACTGCTGGAACGTTAAGGCCACCACCAAAGTCCAAAACGTGTTCATGTTCACCAAGATATCGGCTCTGGTGTTGATCATCGTGTGCGGCGGCGCTTACATGTACTCAAGTCGGTATACATTAATCGTATAATAGTTAACCCTGGGGCTCGTAAGTTCACGGCCTAAAAAATTCCAAAATAAGCACGGCGCACTTGTGCACTAAAAACTGGCAAAATACGCCTTAAAAAGTTCACGGAACATGCGTTCGTAGGTATGCGCTAAACATTTTAAATTAATCATAAGCAGTTTTTCAATTTGCTTGAAATGTCCATTCATATTTTTAAAAGTTTTGTTTTCGGTCGTTTTACGTTACGATTCCCGTACATTTTTACAGTAAAGAAAATAATATAAACTATTGCATTTTTCATTAAATTTAGGTTATTTCATAGTATTTTTATAAAAAAAAAAAATACTCGTTAATATATTAATATCATTATAGGAATTTCGAAATCATGAATAAAATTCCCGATACAATAGAAAAACGCATAAATACGCAAAATAAAACTTTACATAGCAAACTGTAACGTGCTCAACTCGTTGTAGTTGAAATGATGAAGGTGTTTTGAAATAATTTAAAATGATGATGGGGTGGTACATCCAATTTCAAATTAGCAAGATTGATAAGCAAATGCACGAACTTACGAGCCCTGGTTATCAGTAATTGGTAATAACTAATCAGTAATTGCAGAGTAATCACTATAATCAGGTCTGGCGACTATTAATGGGATTCGATACCGTGATTTTCTGTTTTCGTCGAACACACGCGTGACATAGGATTTTTAGACGTGTTTTTCGGTTGATTCTACAAGGCGGTATCGTTATTCCCTCGAGAGTGTATTTTTGAGGACAAAATGGCATCGGCACCGGGCGCCTTAATGGGAATTCGTTAGGTACAACATTTGTCCAAGTTGTTACTTCACAATCTTGTATTATTTCACAAAGAATAAATCTTCTCTCCACCGTGTCTTACGTGCAAAAAAAAAAAGGTAAAACAGGCCCCTTAGCGAATGGTGTCGCTTTACCGCGCTCCCGAAGTACTATCAAAGTTTCAAACTGCCGTCGAAATGCCACATGTGGCACATCACCTTATCTTCTCTGCATCGTGGCTCCCACCAATCTCGAGTACCTACCTATCGACGCTTAACTGCTAGAAGCGACATTACCACGAGTCACGACATATAGATGACTTGTAACTACCAGTTTGTCACCAGTGTGATTATCATAATAAATTAGCAAAAGATAAAAAAAAAAAAACATCTAATTTTTGTAAAACAAATTACATTTTCAAAGTAAGGGGCGCCAGAAATGTTGGTATGGGCCAAATCCGCCACTGCGAAAAAAATGTTTTATATTTTTTTTCCTCCGTTAGACCCCAAGGGTTATGGAAATTATATATATATAACATAATCTGTACAAACCTTGCGTTAGACCTATCCTATTAAACCGATAAAATTGTAGTAAAGCGCGCGTGTCTTTTCGTCACAAACCGATGTTTATAACACCGTCGTAGAAATGTCTAAATTAAAATATTTTATAAATTTTTTTCGCACGCCCGGTTTAAAAGCGAACAGTATAAAAACGTTTTAAAGGGCTCTCAACCTCGCCGCCCGATTCGCGGGTTATTCCGACGATGATAATCGGGGCCAGGATTTGTATGCAACGGCATGTTTTGTGCTACGTCCAAGTGGAGTTTTCGTGAGCAATTTCCGCGATTTACATCACTCTGATGAAAATGGTACTATTTTTATTTTGCATGCGTTTTTGCGCATGTCGAGATTGATAATGCATATTTTTGCGTGTAAAGTATTTATTGTATTAATCCAGAAATGATTAGACTGATCAAAGTAGGCATATAACTGTTGGTTTATCTGTCAAACATAAATTTTATTTTTATGAATAAAATCCTACGGTGTGCGATAATAGAGTGAATACGATTTGACGGAGAAATATGAACACTGTTAATAAAAGCATGTAAGGTAGGTATCGATATAAAATCCAAGATATTATTTTTATAATTTATTATTGCTGATATAATTTGTCGGGTATTAGTGTATAACACACAATGTCAATGTTTTCTGCGTCGTAAAACCGTTCGGCTGTCCGTGCATTATACCATTCATTAGACCGTTTTCTGTGGGATTTTTATTTCATAAATGCCGAAAGTCAAAAATTAAACCGCCAAATCTCAAACGTTTTTGTAGAATTGTAGGATACAGGTCGTAGCATATTATGTAGCATTTTCGCCGTTGAAATTGATTTATAAACTTTATTACTAAAATAATACACGCGAAAAATAAATAATTTAACTTTTAATCTCAATCATTTTGTTTTCGTGACAATTATTTTCGTGTCCAGGTGATCGTGTCCATCTCGTAAAAATTAAAACGCACATTTTACAGTCTTTCGTTGCGTACAAATCCTATCCCTGACGGTAATGAACACACTGCGACGTGTACGCGTAACTGCAGCAGACCGCACGCCGCAACAATCAAATATAAGTGCGCACACGACACCATAATATTTATTGAATTACATAATAATGTACGAAAATATGACATAAAACTCGCCTTTTACGTCGCCTCGGTCGCTGCGGCTGCAATGGTATAGTTACGCCACCTCAATAGCGTTGTACGCGACCAAACAATGTCTGTAACGTATATACCGTAAAGGTAGGCGTCTGGTATACCATGATATATACCTATACCTGGCCGCCTACTATGTACACGTACGCTTCCTACGGTTCAAAATTATTCGCACGTCCAATATGATAATATTATTAAACACTTGAATGCTTATGTACAATGGATTATGATGGAAATTACCAATATTATAGGTGTATAGTTATTGTTATTCGACCCGCACAATATTGTTCGCACAAGACGTAGGTGACTTATTATTATTATTATTATGGTCTCACGCATTGGCTATAATTATCTCGGACTCAACATAATTAAAACTATTTTTATTTCCAAATAGAGGTGCCTAAGCCAAAAACGGTAGAAAAAAAAAAAAACAGTGATGGGATAGAACGCGTAGGTACACGTTTTCTGTGAACTGGACGTGAACGCGTTCAATTTTCGAGAAATTACAACGAATCATCCCTCCGCATCACGATTTGCAACAAACTAGCAACCCCCCCCCCGTCACTGGTTAAGCTCATGAAACGCCACTGATCTGCGCCTATGGTAGCACGTTCAGTGACGAACAGACATTTGAAATATACGTATAGACCATATACCTATAGTACGCTTTATAAATACATGTTCACGTTTTTACGAAGTGAAAAAATGATCTAAGGGGGATTTTAACCCCCCCCCCCCCCCAGTACCTACCCCCACCACCCGTATGTGTACGCCACTGCGGATTGTGTTGTGTATTATAATATGTAAATATGTATACGAACGATAATTAACGATGCTTTGTCCCGCGATTTATGTATACAGACGGATTTTCCAAGTTCATGAACCCTTGGCAAGGATCGGTAACAGACCCCGGCAGACTGGCCGTGTCCGTTTATTCCGGAATATACTCATACTCGGGATGGTGAGGTTTTTTTTTTCTATTTCCACGCGGACCGATCTATAGCGTAACGGTCCCATCGATAATAACCGTTGTTTAATTTTATTAATTTTCAGGAACTATTTGAATTTCATGACCGAAGAACTGAAAAACCCTTACGTGTGAGTGTGACCGTAACCGCGACCGTGCTCTTATATTTGTGTCTACGACACGCGTGATTTACCGCGACAGCTGGCCGGGCTGCAGACGAGGTATTACCTTACATAACATTGATCTGTCGATTTTCACTTCACAGGAACCTGCCGAGGGCCATTTACATTTCCATGCCGTTGGTGACCATCATCTACGTGCTGGCCAACGTCGCGTACCTGGCCGTCCTGACGCCGCACGACATGGAGACAACCAAAGCGATCGCCGTCGTAAGTGATATGATTTGATTTTTCACTCGAGATATGCCGATAGCCAATGGGGGGGGGTATTGTATTTTCCAATCGACTACAACTTGCTGCATGGCGATTTTAACGACGCAAGGGCACAAGACGCTCAGTATAATGACTGACATAAACTCCAGTCAATTTTTGTTTTTTTGTCGTGATTTAAGGTAGAGTAGGTGGTACGTTATGCACAGTTTTGAAAAAATAATCTAATTCAAATATCCCGGTTTTTTGGAGTTGCATAGTGTTAATTTCATACAATATGGGTAATATTCAATTTACTGAAAATATTGGCCATTGGGTGTATACGACGTATTGTTGTATTGAGCACAATTACATACAATTATTTATGTCATTAACTTATTGAAGAGCTGAGTAATACACCGTCCAGTACGCCACAGTCCGACCACATATTCCAATGATCTAGCCTAAAAATATTGTTTAAAATATGTATGATTTAAATAAATAACTATAAATAGTCTGTATTTATGTGTCAAGATTTTCATAAAGTTAGACTGTTTTAAATTAAGAAATTCAAGATGCAGATGATAGATAGTTGAAAAATTCACAATCATAACAATGTGTGTTTAGTGTAAAATATATTTTAATACTTCATCCACCTGTGTAAAATATTTTTATTGCAAATCATTTACCATGCAGTATATGCAATTACGATTTAATTCAAAACAACAATAACATTAAGTTTTTATTTAGACATTTGGTCACTTTGCCATGGGTTCGTTCGAATGGATCATGCCGCTGATGGTTGCCCTATCAGCATTTGGCGGTCTGTGCGTTCACATCATGACTTCATCCAGGTATGTTTAAGTTATGATTACTATGTGTTGTCCATGACTAGAAGCTAACGGAGTTGAGATATTAAAACTTGGAAGCTTTTTCCTCCTATAACTTTAAAAAAGTTAATTTTCAACACAACATTAAATACCTAGCAAACAATAACTAACCAGTAACCACCAACATAACTAATAGGCATACCTACATTTATTTTCTGACAAAAAAAATTGTTATGCTTCATTCGAAGAAAATATAAATTTTAACTCTAAAGTCTCAACTAGTTGATGAGTTAAAAAAACAAAAATTTGGTACACATTTAGAGATTTGTTGATAATGTTAATTCGTTACTAAAACTGTATATTTTATTGTTTTTCAGAATGTGCTTTGTCGGAGCGCGATACGGTCACTTCCCAGCGTTTTTGTCATACATCAATGTGGAACGGTACACACCAACCCCATCTCTAGTGTTTTTGGTAAGATAAACATCATGATTACTATTACTGGTGGAAAACTGACTATAAACTATTACTGTTGCAGAACATTTTATCTTTACTCATGCTTTTCACAAGTGATGTTGAGATGCTCATAACATATTCTAGTATTGTGGAGGCATTCTTCACAATGCTATCGGTGTCCTCAGTATTGTGGAACCGATGGAAACGTCCAAACATTAACAGGCCAATCAAGGTATGATGATTGAAATAAAAAACACACACATTACAATCTAAACTATACATTATTTGTGTTAACAACTCTAGGTTTCCCTTTGGATCCCAATTACGTATGTAATACTGTCATTATTCTTGATTGTGTTGCCATGTTACGTAAAACCTTTTGAAGTTGGCATGGGAGTTGGCATCACTCTGTTAGGCATTCCAGTGTACTATTTATGTGTAGTTTGGAAAACTAAACCTGTGTGGTTCCAAAATTCATTAAGTAAGTCTTGACGTTCATACAACTATAACCACTTTTAATATTTTAATATTTTTAAATAATGTTTCAGAGCATGTGACGTTCACCATCCAAAAGTTGTTTGTTAGTGCCAAAGAAGAAAAAGCTGAGGACATCTGGGAATAATGATACGGGTTTCTTAATTTTATTATCTACTTGTCGATTATTAATTTTTAACGGTTTTAAGTGTTTCACCTTGAACATTTTCTCTGAAAACCATTTATTTTTTTGCCAGCTTTATATTTATTTTAATGTTTTTTTTTTTAGTTTTAAAAACATGACATTTTTATAACATTTATGTCCATACGCATAGTCGTTGTATGTGTCACATAAGACATAGTTTTACATGTCTTATGTGACACATACTTAACTATGCATTACAGTTTTAATTTTATTGTCATCAGTATTATAAAATGTATAATGTTTATATTAAATATTATTTACATAAAAAAAAAAAAGTATATTCTTTAATTTTTATTCATTTAAGGAAACCATATTGTTGCTTACAAACATTACTGGACATGTCTTGAATAAGAGTTTCATTGAGCGCTTTATTCAACAGAATACCAATGTGTGAACCAGACTAAAAATAAAGAATATAATATATATGTATTATAGTTTTGGCTTAATAAGTTTAAAATAAAATATCGGTATTACCATAATGATTTCGTTTAACGTATCCGGCATAAAGCTTCCAGCTCCTTTTTTTAATACAGCCGTTACATTTCCTTTGGGCGTGACTGATACAACAATACATCCTGCACCACATATTTCCTCCTCTATAGTAGGGTCAGCCACATAACTGTTGCCAATTTTGCACATGGACACCAAGACAGGTAAGTCACTGGCATCTAGTGGTTTTGTATCGAATGGATCATCAGATATCTGTAGATCGATATTTTGCCCATCCTCATATGTCCCCACAATATTTGGTAGACTCGTGTTACACAAAGCAGCTTTAGCTGCCAATGATACGGCATCAAATAAGTTTCCTTAAAAATAAATATTCTGCGGTTAAAAAATGTACAGTTATACAATATAAATATATAATATACATTGTATGAATAAATATATAAGCAAGCAATATATTTAGTACAACTGAATTTATTTCTAATGAACTAGACAACAGTAGCAAGGTCTTAGCTGTTCTTGGTCCAATCCAAGGCATTTAAGACGGTAAACCACAATATTTTGTTTCAAATCCTACCTTCTTTTGGAATTGATAAAGTTAGTTTATCATAGTTTAAAAGCTATCTTTTTGACAGGAGACAATGGTTAGGATTGATAATGTCTTAATCCAGGAAGGTATCAATGAATACGGTGTCTCTCAAGGAATTATTTCTGTTATTCATTAACTTCAGTGATTTAAACCTAGATGTGTTAGTTGTATCTTATGCTAATGACACCTGCTTAATTTTCTCCGACAAGTCTTGGGAAGGAGTACATCATACAGCAACTGTAGGTGTAAACCTACAGAAACCTAGTAAACTTGGTAATCAGTTTATCTAATTTTATATCATTGCCAATGCCTGTGCGTACATAAGTTAGAAGGCGAATATAAATAACTACCAACCTACTGGGCGGTATTATGCGGGCCTACTGTTATAATTCAGCACATTTCTAGAAAATATTGACCAAAAACGATTACAGATTAAATTCATACATACTAATGTTCATTTACTTTCCACACACTTGCAAATCATTTTAATGCCATCATGTTAAATTGCTTATATTAATTTCCTTAAAACATGACCAACTGGGCCTCTTCAAGTGATTCAAAAAAATTATATTTCTACAATTTTACTTTATTATGTATTATAATTTTTATATGCTAAACTTTTTTGGATGGCAAAATAATTTTAATAAGTAATAAAAATGTATTGAAAATACTAACATTATAATCAAATATCTACCGTTGGTTTTGAATTATATTATTAAATTTTAAAAATAACAGCAAACATTTAAATCAAACTCTAAACCTACAATTTATAATTTTTATTTTATTAATATTACAATTCATTGTTGAATCTACAAACGCAAACAAAATATAATTACATAAATGTAAACTATAAAAATATTACATTATTGACTCTTTGGTCCTGCAGATGTTTATAGAATGTTATTACTTTTTCACTTTACAGTTTACAATATTAAATAATATATTGTAATATCAAATAACCATAAAATTAAATCTAACATTATCTACTAGTGAAATTACGTCTTGTTTTGATTAAATTAAAATAGTTAAATTAATATGAAGCTTAGATACCTCCACATTCTAAGATCAGAACATCGACAAACAATTTCCAACATGATTGTCCAGGAACAATACACAATTTGCTCAGGTTAAATACTGGACCATGAGCTAAGCAAAGAAAGCGACTGAGTTCAGCAGCTAAATGTTCACCGCCACGTCCTTCAAATGCTGGAGTTGCGTTGGCCGAACTGAATGAAACAAAGCATAACAATAAGCACACTGCTTGGTTAACATTTCTCAATATCAGAATAATTACCAATCTACAAAATATTCTATTTTGCCATCCTTAGGAGCTTCTGGAAGTGGAGTGTCAATCTCCACTTTTACGCACACTAAAATATCAGAGTTGGCTAATCGCAAGCGAGCCGACCCATTAGCGTTGCTCACAATGTCCATTTCCAATTCCAATGGCCTGTAGTCTTGTCGACTGCGTCCGTCACATCGGAAATTTTCCTAAAACAATCGGCAAATGTTCAAGTCTGGCTGACTGGCAATATTTTTAAAATGAATCCGAGCCGATATCGCCGAACTTATGCCTCAGAAGAGGCCCGTTTGAATTCCTAGTACTCCTGGATCAGGAGCCAGACCGACATTTACAAAGCTCAGACGAATCTTTGTACCATTGCAGACTTACCTCGACTCCGTGAATAATGTACACCTTTTCCGCCTCGTTCAGCGACACCAGACTCATGCTTGCACTGTGATTTCAGATTTGTTATTTGTGTTATAGTAACTACTTTGAAATATCTGTAGCGGAACTTCGGAAGCACTAAACGGCGCGCAGAGGTTTGAAGCGCTTTGGCACGTGCACGGGCCGCGGTTTTCTTATCTACGCCGTGATAACCGTGAGCACATGTAAACATAAACATTGATAACACAAACCACAAACATGGATTATTTGAAAAATATATCTATAGACGGTACATGATACGTATTATTATTGTTCTATATTACATTATTATATCTGAATATTACATGATATAAAACGTAATAGGGTCGTGTGCACACATAGCGGTTAAGCCAAAAATATTGCGCAAATGAAAAACTATTAAAACAAAATTATTTAAATTAGGCCGCTCTGGCGAATTGTTGCTCGCGAAGATGAGTGTTTCGCGAGCATAGGCACAAATAGCGTTTGTGATTGGGGGGGGGGGGGGGGGCTAAACTGCTAGAGCCCTACTATAACAATAGTTGATATTGTATCGGCTTAAAAAAAAAAAATTTGAAGTGTTTGAGACTTTGATAGGGCTATTGAGATGTGTGAAGAGCGGGCTTAGCCCTTAAAATATTAAAATGCAAGGAGAGAAGATTATAATGGATGTATGTTACCTATCTACAAAAGCCGTACTTGGTATTTGAACTTAAATCGAGAGGCATATGATATATAAACGTAAGTATAGGCTTAAGATAAGTACATAAGTATATATTAATTTATTTATATTACCTATAGTGTTTAGTCTTCGATTTTGAGTACAGCGATGAATGTAATGATTTTCAATTACGTGTTTTTTTTTTTAAAAATTATTTTTGTGTAGGTATGAGTACCTACATCATGCATTCGTGCACAGTAAGTACCTATAGTCAAAACAATGCTTCGATTTTCAACTTAAGTATTTTCTGGTGGGAAATTGAATCTAGATGGTACTTTTGAGAGGTCAAAATTTAAAATAAAAGAAAAACAGAGATTTGTACGCAAGACCTGTTTTCGACAGAATAGAATTTGGTTTTTTGTGTAACTCTAAAAAAAATTACCGTAGATACACGACATTTTCACCAAATGTTGATATGATTATTTATTGTACATGATACAATTTTCAAAATATTTTGATTCTCTTCGATTTATTTATAGGCATAGGCGTATGAACAATTTCTATATTTTTATTAGGTTTTTTTTTTAAAATTATTGTCGATAAAAACTTTGAAAATGTTTTACAAGGTTCGTCATAGTTGTTGTTTGTGAAAATAAAAACTATTTGAGTGTAGGTACATATTGTACATTAACAAATATTTCTATGAGCGTACCAATGAAAATAGATATGAAAAAATTCCTTAAAATCAAGAAAATTTGCAGATTATTTTGAGTTAAAAATTCATAAAGATATTATATTTATATCTAAAATTTAAAATGTTCATACAAAATTAACGCTCGTAAGTTTTTTTGAAAAAAAAATTTACCGGAATGTCAAATTTAATTTATGATGAGTGTTTTAATAACTTACGGCATTGGATTTTCACTTCATTTCTCATAATATAACGATTCTCATTTTGTTTTAATTAAAAAACGGATAATCGTAGATAAGTACTTTAAATTTTACCAAACGTTTATTTTATCATTTTCTAATTTTGATAACATTTAAAAAATATCTTGACTCTATTGGAGCTACTTATGGAGTCTATTACATTTTCAATTTTCAAATATTTTATAAGTATAAATTTGTAAAATAAAATTAGAGTATCCGCCAAATTTCGATAAAAAATAAAAGATTATATTTCCAATGTAAATGTAGGGAATATTATATTCTCAGTATCAAAACATAGACCATGTAAGAGTGGATGTGGCTACACAACGTTACTCTTCTTCTATATAACTTCAATATACAAAAATAATGTGTAGTACACATTTATATACATATTCGTACCACATAGAATGTCATTGTTTAGCTGTATTTTTAGTATTTTTGTATGAAATTCCAAGTGTGATGACAAGTAATTTTCATCATGAATAATCAAATAGATTATCTGTTAAATAAAGAATTGTTTACTTTTTTTTAGTAAGTTTTTAATGTCTCTAGACTCTAGTTGTCCAGTTTAAGTTAATTTCTGATTTCTAAATTGTTTCACTAAAAAATACGGATTTGATCCAAATTTAATGATAATACGGAGTGAGTGTAGGGTGTACAATATACGTAAATAATTATTAACACAATACAAATTATTCAAAGGAACCAACAGTTGTTATTTATTTATCTTTTTTCCATGAACAATAAATAAATAAATAGTTACATAACACATAATTTGTAAATTTTAAAAATTAAAAATCAGAGTAATAGTTTAAAAATAATAAGGTTAATTTGTATCATTATTAACTGATTACATAAATATTTACCCTTATTGACAGTAAATCTATTGCCAAAAAAATACAAATAATTTAATAATAAAAAAAAAAAAAATGTCTTTCATATAATATAAAGATTGATAATGTAAACTATAACAAATTAAAAACCTTGGTAGTCTAATAACTAGTGTAAACAAAGACATTGATTATGCACTTAATTTTGATACACAATCATCAAACACTTGTTTAAATTTACCAGCTATCTCTTCGTTCTTGAAACGTACAGCCAGCATCTCTTTTTGTGGCTCAGGATTATCTTCAGTTGTGTTCATACAAGGCCAGCAAAACGCCTTGTTTGAAGACGTCATAGCCACAAGCTTTATATCCGACGTAATCAAATGGTTGCATACAACTTTAAACACCTAAAAAAACAATTAAAACTGTATAATGATGCCGAATACATACTAAGCACTTAGGTCTTTAAAAATATTTTTTTCAAATTAATTTACCTTTTCTCTTCTAAATAAGAAACGGTATGTGTTCCTTTCAGGATGAAACAATACTTTCATTTCACCAATACCTCTTTCTTTATATTCACTGCCATCTTTGCGGAATAATTTTGAACGTTCACAAAATACTGTAAAACATAAAACAAATCATTGTAGGTCAAGTAGTGCATTCAATTTTTTATATTTATCACTCACATATTTTCTCATTCTCTTCTCCTGTTGATACTTCAATAGCATCAGGAAGTGGTATGATAGGTTCAAAATGAGGATCATGGCTATTATCAACTTCTTCCTCGCCATTTTCTTCAGCTTTTTCACAATTTTTCTCCTCATCAGTGGATTTATTAAGATTGAAGTTACTTGTAGCCCAAGGATTAACTACAAATATCACAAAATAATTATTAATACTAAAATTTAAAACAAGGTACAAAGTTGTTAGTTTTTTATTTATTTATACCTTTAAGAGCACTTTCATCAACAGTAATTTTGTCTTTCAGACCAAAAAGCCCTTGTCCAAACACTGATTTAGGATCTTTAGAAATTGTTCCAAACTTGAAGGGACTATCAGTTTTAGGGCTGAAGTTGAATAAACCTTCTGTTTTGGATTTAATATCATCAGTCTTAGAAAATAACGAATTTTGGGTAGTATTTGGTGATTCTGTTGATCCAGAAGCACAAAATGAACCAAATATTGATGAAGGATTCACATTAGAGGGAAGACCAAATAAGTTTGTTGATTTAGTATCGTCTGTTTTAGTAGAATCCGAAGAAAAGCTTCCAAAAATTGGTTTGGATCCAAAAATGGGGGCAATAGGAGTATGTTTTTCAAAAATGTTTGTTGAAGATTTATCACCAAAAAGAAATGACGTAGTATGAAAAGACTGGGGTATGTTATTTGTTGATGTGATCGAAGTAATGTTTGATTCAGAAACACTAACAGGTACTTCATCTTGTTCCTTAACTTTTTCAATTTCCTAAAATAAATTACATTGTGTTAATATATGTCTATAACAATACAATTATTACACAGGTTGTGTACCTACACATTTTATGGCAAAATGAAGGACTAAATACAAAAATTAAAAGTATAAAAACATTGTAGAAGTTGTTTAAAATAACATGTATTTCCACTTAAAATAGATGGTGTTTTTATTGTAAAAATAAATTATAAATAAATTCTTCTATTAATAATTAAAAAATTCAATTTTGGATTTATAGATAAATAGATAGTAGACATGGGTATATTTACAAAATTGTTAACTACTCTAAATATATTATTAATCCAGAACAGGAGATCAGAAAACAAACAATGAAGAATTGAAGGAATGTCACCAAACGCAGAATTGTATAGAATTAATTTTTTGCAACATAATGTTTAATAATGAAGTTAAGGTGAAAAATTGATTTGAAGGTCATGAACTGGACCATTACTAATATCTGGTTATCTTACTAATTTAAAAAATATATTTTATTGAGATATAAAAATGTAGAAAAGTTAAACATAGTCAAATTAATAAAATAAAATTACTTTTTCACTATCAGTCTTTGAAGAAATATTTTCATCATCTACTTTTTCTTGCTAAAAAAAAAAATTAAAATATATACAATCAACGATAAATTTCATTTTGGGTTTAAGCTTACATGTTCAGAATCTTCTTCACAGCCAGCACATCCTTTACATTTAGGTTTTGACTTATAAAGAAAGAACGACAACGGAAGTTTCAATTCTTCAGCAAGTTTTTGATCAGTATGAGATACCACATCTTTAAGTGATTTAACATCAAGAAATTTCACGGACTCTGTAAAATATCATTAGGCTTATAACAGTATAATTATAAGTATTATTAGGAATAAATTAATAGTAAAAATAGTATATACAAAACAGAATAATTCGTTTTAAGTCCTAATAATAAGCAATTAAAAACAAAAATTATTAAAGTAATTATTTGAGTTTAAGTGGACGTTACCCCCGCACTCATGGGCCCTGTTAAAATATTCTGTTATTACGGTTATGGTCATCATTTTATTCAATAATACATAGAGCCAATCAATCTATGGATTGAAAAAAATAACTCCTTTTTAAAATATTACTAAACAATATTAGATGATGTCATACCTGCATGTGTGTTTTTGTCTCACACATACCAACATAGAAAATGTTTGTTCACCAGTTTCAGTAGTGTGCTTTTAGTTTTGATATTAGAGTGAATTGATCCCATTATCAAATTATCTGTGTTCTCCCGTAGATTTTTTACAATATTTTAATTTTTAAGAGTTATGAGCATTTTCAAATATTAATATTTTTTACTCATAACTAAATTAAAATATTGTAAAAAACCTAAGCGAGAACACAGATAATGTTCTTACCTAAAAGTTTGACAATAGTTCAATTCACTCTAACATAAAAACTAATAGCACATTATTGAAGTGGGGAACAAAAATGTTTTATATCATACGTGTGTGAGACTGAGGCAACACCTATGACATCCTCTTAACATATTTTTTAATATACCGCGATTCCACAAAAGCAGGATACACTTTATAACTTAGATCCTTAAATTACTCAGTAGCCCATACATATTTTTGATTTCTGTCTGAGTGTAACATGAGACTTAACTATTGGATCATAAATTCCTGACTTACAATTTTTTAACTCATGTATTTTACACATGAGCAACAACTTCACTTTGTCTGTATACCCTGTTTTCATGGACACACGGTATACAAGGTGTAACAGAAAGAACTGACCAAAAAAAAAAAAAATTGATGCTACTTAAACGTATGACAAAAATTGATAAAATTATATGATTAGTAAATAGTTTAAAAAATATACCCATGTTAGCAAATTTCCAAAAATATTGATATTTTAAAAAATTCTAAAAATAAACTACTTGATTTAGATAAATGTTTTTACCATCCAAATCATTCTTATAATCAGATTCACAAATTGGCTGTTTTGAATTTATTCAAAAAATATTAAATCAAATTTAAAATTTTTTATTTTCAGTATTAAAAAATAAAAAATTTTTTTTATTACACGTGTAGCGCAAGTGGTTATAAATTATATATGGTATATAATATTGATTAGAACAAAAGTTATTCCAAAAGTCAGTTCTCCCTGTGCACCCTGTATATAGAAAATATATTGAAGTTATTAAATTAAGATACTAAAAATGGTAATATTCTTATAATACATACCTTGATTGTCAGATGACTTAAAAGAATTTGAATTATCAATAGAGAATGAAGGATTTTCTATTTTAACTGCAACAATTTAAACAACGCTTTAATTAACACTTACAATGTGCTTAACCTCCAACTTCTTGTACACTCGCTACTTTTATGTCACTATTCCATTTTTCAATCTTCCTATCAGTTTCTCTTTGTATTTTAATTTCTATGACATCTCTCACACCTCTGAATCTTCTCTCCTCATGACATGTCAAAACCATCTCAAGCTCTCTCATTTAATGCACAATTTATGCGCAATTTTTTTATGCAGCCTGCAATAGTTGCAAGAAAATTTCAAACATACTGATAGGTAGAGGCCGGAATAATATTCTCTTAAAATAACCAAAATAAGATGCTAATATGCTAACTCTATAAATCTGCCCCTGAATAATCTAGTCTAATCTAATCTTACTGACATTCTCTTATCACATCAAATATCCAACAGATTCCTCGTATCCACTTCATTCAGATTACGTCCTTATATTTCTGATGTTTTCTTCAAAGCTACTATTATGTTATTATTTAGTATTATCTTTTATTTAAATCATAAAAAAGACTTACCTTGATTTTCAGATGATTTTAAGGTGGTTGAAGAATTGTCTATTTTAAATGAAGGCTTTTCAATTTTAACTGCAAACATAAATAAATAAGAATTGAAAATAAACATTTAGTACTTTTTTAAGATTGGATTGTTGTTTTTTTTATAAACTTACCATTTGAACTGAATTTTGTTTTTTCATTTCCAAACACAGATTTTGGTCTGTCATTATCATCACTCTCGTCGTTAGATTCATCAGTTCCATCATTACTTTCGTCATCACTTTTATCTGAATCATATTTTTCTAGTCCAGCACTCTCTTCTCTCCATGTTAAAGTTTTTTTCTGATGGACGGCAGTCTTTATTGGAAGACCAAATGTGTTTGTGTGGTCGCTTGTGCTCAATGAACTAAAAGACACTGCTGATGTTCCAAATGTTGGCATAACAAATGGAATGCCTGGCTGAGAATTACTCAAAGCATCTCCAAATTTTAAGGAAGATGAAAACGACGTTTGTCCAAATGTGAAACCAGTAGTTGATTGGCTTTTAGGAGTTTGATCATCAACAACTGCTCCTGGTTTTAATGTACAGCATGCAACACACTTAACAGTATTTGCATCATTTGACAAATAACAAGCATCACAAGTCCAGGAGCCAGGTTTAGGTTTAAATTGAGCTAGATCGTTTAAGTTGGGTAATGGTTTACTGACATCTAGTTTAATATTAGATTTTTTTTCAACTACTTTAGCTTCTGCGCTGCTAGAAACTTCCTTCAATTCTTGAAGTTTATTCTTAATTGTATTGAATTTATCTTTAAATGCATGAAGCTGTTCTATAGTTTTGAATCTAATAGCAAACAATTCTTTTTTACATTCACCTTCAGAATAATCTTGGCCAACCCACGACATCGCTTTTTCTGATGAAGTCACAGGTTTCAATTCCAAATCAGAAGTCAACCTTTGGTTACAGCAAACTTTTAAAATTACTTCTCTTCTCATTAACAACTGATAATAATCATCTTTAGGGTTGTGTAAAATTTTAATTTGTCCAATTCCTTTCTCTTTCCATTCTTTGGTAATTGTATCAAACCTGAGAAGTTTTGCTCGATCATCAAATACAGTTTCAAGACCTTCCTCGCCAGTAACTACTTCTACCTTCTCAGGCAAAGGTATAACTGGAGAAAATTCAGCAGTTGGAACAAAATCTTCAGAACCTTCGTATGGTTGGCTTACAGATTCGTTGTTGAGATCATCTGGTTTAATAATGGCATGTGGGGAAGGATTAGTTTTAACACTAAAAATAGTACTACCGGCACCTGGGAAACCTTTGAAATCGGGAGAGTTGGTGAAACCTAGGTTAGGTGAACTTTTTGCTAGTGTACTAAAGTACGATGTTGCAGATGTCCCAGATGTAAAATCTAATTTAGGAGTAAACATTGCAGATTTTTCTTCCACATTATTAAATGAAAATAGTGATTTCTCTGTAGACTTAGGAGTAGTCTCTGTAGAAAATATTGCAGATTTTGATGCATTAAATGAAAAAGATTGTTTATCATTTACATCTTTATTTGTTTCTGAGTCCATAGGTTTTAATAGTGATTTTAGACTTGGTGTTGCTGTATCCCCAATAGGTGTTGAAAAGCTCAAATTAGAGAATAAACCTTTCGGTTTTTCTGGTGTTTCATTTTGTTTGGGTGTAGTAATATCATTTATAATAGGCGGAGAACTAAATGTGAAACCACCTAATTCATGTTTTAGTGATTTTTCATTCTCCAAAGATAATTTTAAACTCGAATCTTTATTTACTTCAAACACAGATTCACTGTAATCATCTGTAATGTTGGGATCAACTAATGAAGTATTTAGAGAGCAGGGTTGTTTGTTTTCATTAAAGACTCTTCTGAACTCATTACAGTCTTCAACTGTTTTAAATCTTGCACATAAATTTTCAATTTGTACTTCAACAGCATCAGAGAAATCATTAGCTGACCAAACAACTGCTTTATCACCTTTAGATTTCAATTCCATATTATCATATAAGAAATGATTAGCACAAACCTTGTGTACTTGCTCTCGTCTCATTACCAATCTAACTTTGTTTGTATCACTGTTTTTTAATATTTTTAAAATACCAATACCTTTTTCTTTCCATTCCTTTTGAATATATTTATACAATTTAGCACGCCTTTCAAATAATATTGTATCATTTTCTTCACCAGTAACTTCCTTAATTTCATCAGGCAATGGTATGATTGGTTGAAATTCTGGTATTGGATCATGTTCTTCAACATAACTATCATCAGTTCCAGAGTTCCTAGACTTATTTAATGAAGTTTCATAAGTTTCTTTAAATGTTGACAAAGGAGATTGAAATGAAATTTGTTCAGTACTCGATACATCAACAGATGAAGTTGGCTGAATACTAGGTACCCCACGGGATATGACTGATTGAGATTGATTATTAACATGTTGGCTATTAAATTTGAAAGGATATGATGAAGCTTCAGATGTAATTAAACCACCACCAAGAATATGGTGTGTTGGTATAATTACACTAAGAGGAGGCTGAGACACTGGAGGTCCAGTTGGTAAAGTATCAGACGATGTTATATTTACATTTGGGTTAGGAGCCATTGGATACGATGGAAATTGGGTAGATTGACTAGTCGGATTAAATAACCCTAACTGCTGAAATGGTATAGAAGACGCAAATGGCAGTTGAGTTGTAGGAAAACTTATTGTAGCCAATTGAGTTTGATCATCAAATGCATTTTGGATACATGATGATTGATCATAATTAATTTTATCAAAATCATCTTCATTTTCTGCATATACAGCATACAAATCATCATGTCTGGTTTTTATTTCATTCATAGCATTAAGCTTTTCCATCAAAACTTCTTCTAGTCTGTCAATACGTTCAATTAGTTTACCATCTTTTTCAAGCTTATCATTAGTAGTAGCTGTAGAATTATTTGTGGAAACTTGATGAGATAATTCATTTATCTTATCAAATATTGAATCTTTTGTTTTGTCAAAATGATCAAATAATTTATCAACCTTTTCAGACATTGACCTCAATGTTTCTATCATATTATAATACTGCAATCCTAAAGTTTGACACTGTACATTCTGTGATTGTACAGTTACTTTTAATTCATTAAGTAATTTGACATCAGTTTCTTCATCTAAAATTCTTCGGGGCTAAAATTTTAAATTAAATCATTCAATACATTAAACATGTTTTAAATTCATTGCACTTAAATTTATTTTTAAATAATAAGATTTAGGTATGCTTACTGGAGTGAGTTGTGATTTAACAGGAGTACTAGTAACATTGAGAAAGGATCGGTCTCCAAATTTATTATATAGGTGTCTCCTTGATACATTCACATTATCACTATAATCCTCTCCAGATAAGTTTAAATTTGATTCTTCAAAAATAATAAAAATAAGAATTAGACGGGCTAAATTTTCATTAGTACTAGTAAAAAAAACTTCCGTAAGAAGTTAAAAAACAAGCCTAAATACTTTAATTACTTACTTTCCAAATTACTGTTGAATTCAAAATAATTTTTTTATTTGTAAAATTATTGTAGCAATACAAATTATAATAATTTATAAGACTTGTAATTAATAATGTAATAATGTAATAAACTAATAAGCATATTATGCTCATTTAATTCTTGCTGCTAAGAAAGTATTGCTACTAAATTTTAAAATTAAAAATATAAAGAAAATCATTTTAATTTAATATTTAATACTAGTACTATACCATACTACTACTACTATCAGAAAATTTAAAATTTAAAAAGTAAATTCTGTAATTATTAGATAGATTTAATATTTGTATTGTTATAAAGATTTTTCCTTGTTTTATTTTAAAATGTTTAATAACAGAGCATATTTAACATTTTAAAAACTTCTTCACAAATTTGTAATCAATCAAACTATACTCGGGCCACTCTAATAGCACTTCTCATTTGAGCGAGCTCCGAGGTTTCGTACCCAAATTTCTCCCACTCTACCACCTAGTTGCCACCATAAATACCCCCACTCAGTATGCGGTCGCGTAGGTGAGTGGGAGCTGTGATGGCGATGGTGACGGCAGCCAGTGTTTTTGGATAGTTTAGTGGTGGGAATGCGCGAGAATGGACAAATTTTGAAGAAGAGCTCTTGGAGTGACCCTAATATACCAATATAATGTATATAAATTTCAAAAAGTAACATACATTATTAAAATTAATAAACAAAAATGGCATATATTTACTTAAGATTGGGCTAACTATATACTATGGTCCAGGAGAGAGCACTTCTGGGCGGCAGCTCAAACGTATTCGCGTATTCCCACCACAAAAACCTTCCCGTACGCTGCCCACCGCCAACTCTAACCGCTGCCGCGGTTGGATGCGCGAGCGAGAAGTACTCTCTCCTGGGCCGTAGTATAGGTGAGATTCAATCATTCCCAAAATATAGTTTGACACTTCCATAAATAAGATTAAAAAATTAAATGAATTATTTTAAATAAATACTTACGACTATTAGGTGTCCCATTCATATCAATGTCTAAATTTAAATCTAATAACTCTTCCTTTAGTTGTAAATGCAATGGATGATGAGGTTTTTTCTTTAAACGATCTTTAGTAATATTTAGTAATTCCTTGACTTTCACCACTACCGTATTATTTGCATCTGATAATGTATCAGTAGAAATGTCAAAAGAAGGCGATTTTATAATTTTTTTATAAATCTGTAACACATTGTTATTAAATAATAAAGTTTGTTGAATCCAAATAACAAATAAATCAAACTACATAAATTTAGTACTAATAGTATAAGTGTACAAAAATATTTCATGAACAATAAAATACAATACATGCAGTAGTTGCAAAATATTTTAAATACATAAGGTTACTTTTTTTATAATTATGTTTGAATTTTAATTGTCAACCAAAATTGTGTATTCAAAATAAAAACACCAGGGTTTTGCTCTGATGTATAGAAGAAGTTTTGATTGACCAAGAATAAAGAGAAAAACTGTTAAGTTCAGAAATTTTTTTGGTCCGGTATGTTTTCTATAGTTTTATATATACACGTTGAAATTCAATAAAATAGAACCTTTCTAACGCAGAAACTTAACAATTTTGTAGGTTCCTTGCATAAACCGGTATCGTGACATATGTATGTAACAAAAACCAAAAATGACTAGGCGCATATATACAACATAATAGCTATATATTAGATAAGTTTATGTCATCGTAATTTTTCGATTAACGAGCCTTTTCATTGAGTACGTCACTGTAATGTATGTTTTGAATTTAAAAGCAATGATAAATCATGAGCCATTAAATAAAAACAAAACGATTGAGAGCAGAGGCAGTTTGTTAGCCTAAACTACAAACTTTTAAGGAATTTGTATATCTAATGAGTAATGACTAATAAATATTAAAATTATCAACTTATATTCTTCACCAAATAAGAACGTCAAATATCAATAAAAAATGTTGACGGTAAATTTAAAATCTATGCGTATATACATTTTGGATTTAACATATGAATTAGTTTTTCATTTAAAAACAATTATTTGTGCACTTTTAATAGATATTAACTTTAACTAACCATTGCTTGGTAAAATGATGCATATGGTGAATTAATGCTTTTGAATGCTTCTATTGCTTCTTCATTTTGTTCATTGTTCATTAACTGACAAGCTAAATAAAATTTACCTTCCTCCAATAACTCAAATATTTCTCCTGGAGTCAATTTTTTTCTAAATTTTAAAATATCAATAAATTATTATGCTGATCCATAATAAGACAATAAATAACAAGCTACCTGTAAAATTCAAACAGTGTATTTTTTGACTTATGTTCAATTCCACGTTCATTAATGCGTTCAAGTAACTGTATAGCCATTTTCCAATAAAGCGAAGCTCGTTTTTCTAGTCCTTCTTTTAAAAGGAAGTTATCCATTATTTTGTTAGCCTACAAAACAACATTTAATGTATATACTAACAACTTACATAAACTGAAATAGGGGCTGAATAAGTACTAAAACTTTTTTGACTAGTCATATAAAATATTTAACTATACAAAAATAACTTAAATAAGAACATTAATAATCAATTTGTTTTGTAACTTTTTAAGTGTATTTAAAATGCATTTCTGTATATTTTGAATTTATTTACATTTAATCATTTAGAAGAATTAATGATTTTAAAATACTTTTAAGTACTTATTATCCATAAAACAACTATATAATTATGAATATGAAAGGAATAATATAATTTTACATATAAAACATAATACCTGACTAGCAAAGTTTTTTGCCAAATACACCATTAATTGAACATCAATTCCATGATTTCCAATTAATCGAATTGACTCTAATCCTTGAATAGCAGCTTTTCTTAATTGTGATACATATTTAACATCAACATTTTTTGAATAAATCTTGTACATTGATTTCCACCTAAAAAATATTACGTATGTATCTATTAATATATTTTCCAATTCTTGTTAAATAACAAAAAATCTTTAACACATTGACTCCTATGTATCATCGGTACACCAAGCAATTTTCAGTCATTCTAAACTTGTAAATACTATTGTATTTAAAACATTTAAAAGTATTGAAAAAATGTTTATTAGGTACATTACAAAAAATTGTTATGATTCCCACTACGCCATAGCGCTGTTTTTAGTGCATTATTGTAACGCCATGGGAAAATTAATAATATAAAACCAATAGTTGTATCACCAGACTTTGTCCAGAAAAAAATGAACATACCTAAAATGCGGTGTGTTACCATCTTGAAAATCAATATAAAATCATAAAATAAATACATTTTAATTAATCGTTAAAGTAATGTAAAAGTTAAAACTAAATTTTTTTGATAATGCAATTTATATAATTCGACGTATGAAATTTATAAAATGTTCCTTCGGCAAGAACTGTTGTTATTTTAAAGTAACTATGGAATATGGAATATAAGATTAGAAATAAAGGGAGGGGGCATTAGTTATTTTTCTTAGGGAAATATTTGGAAAAATTAGAACTTTTTGGCACGAACCCAGCGCTGGAGCCTATAGGTCCAGATTGGTTTTTTTATATTGTGTGTTTTTCTGTCAATTAGTAAGCAATTGCTTATAGCATGTGAAAGTGATAAATTTAGTTATACCTTTAATCTTGTTACTTTATGTGTTGGTCGAATAAATTAACAGGTTTTGCGTTTTCTTAAGTAACAATAAAATTGGAAATAATCACTTGGAGTATTTGGAATAACTTAGTGAAAAAAAATTGCTAAATTGTTTTAATGACACATTAAAAAACAGTTATCTTCAAATCCCCCGTCTGACAAAAAAAAATATGAAAAATGGGGCGACGTGATGTGGTGACAATCAAGAAAGTATAAGAACAACTCTAAGGAAAAAAATTGGAAAAAAGTTCAATTGTGACGTCAGAAAACAGCGACATAGGGGACTGTTCTTTTATATATAAAAGGATATTAATTTACGGTTGCAGGCAGTATATGGCGTGGAAGTAATGATCAACTATGAGTACTGGCGGCCACAAAGGCATAAAATTTGAGTATTACAGATCACCACCGTCAGTCACATGGCAATCAATGTGTTCATAAAGAGCTTTAATGAAATGTGATTTACCAATTCTCTTGTTCTGATGTTGTTAATTGATCAGTTATATTAGATGGAAATGTCTGTGGTGCTTTGGAATCATTTTTTTGTGATTGGTTATCCAGGAATGAAGCAACACTAAAAACTAAACAAAAGATTAATACACAAAATATAACTAGTAACTTACTGACTTAAATTATTAACTATTTTTTATATTCACTACAACTATAATATAAAAGCTTTAAATATGGGATGAATTGATACTATAAAACCAGAGAAAATAAACTAAACTTCTTGAAACTTCACTTACAAAAAATATAAGTACGACTAGTTTTATTATAATGCTTGATTATTGTAAGTTTTATGTTTTTTATTTGTACAACTATTATATTTTAAACTGTATAATTAAGAGGATAATGTACCCGCATGTGTGGTCTCCGTCTTGAAACAAACAACATACATGGCAATTGTATGTAAAATCTGTTTCGCGAGGGGCAACATTACTTGCACTATATTTTTGTAATAAAATAATCAACATTTTACACAACATAAAGAAGAACTCTACCTAAGTGTTAATATTATTTAGATAACATGAATACAATTAAAGTAATCGGTTGAGGAACATAAGGGTTTTTTATTTTAATTATTTTATTTAATTATAAAAAATTATTGGATAGTGCTATCAAAAAAAGATTAAACAGATTAAGTTCTTCTCAAAAAGATTTAAAATTCTGATAAAAATATCAAGGGTGTATAAGTAGTCATCACGTTTAAAACAGTTTTTGGTATGTAGTACATTTGTAAGACGAAGACAAAATATGCATGTGCGTCATTTTAAAATTACAAAAGCTTGTTTCATTTGAAGAAAAGTACTAAGACAAATATTTCAGTTTATGCTATTATGACTAGATCTCTAGACTATATTCGTTTAATCATTACATAGTATGTTTATTGAAGCTAGGTTATATCCATACTTTATTATACCTAAATTGTTTAACTTAAAAAGTAATTTTATACTCATATTATATCTATTAGTTATTACTTATAAGTAAAAAAAAAATAAAGAACCAAATCAAAACATATATTTCATTTAACATTTTTTTGACACAATTTGGAGAAATCAATTAAACTTAACTATTTATGATAGAATTATAAATTCTCAATACCTGTAGCGTATAAAAATGTATTCATATCTATTTGGCATATCGACTCAATATTGGCAGATGCAAGAGTATTAGTAGCCAAAGGTAATTCATTAAAACTTTTACATCCAAACCCAACTGGAAACACTGTGTTCTTAGTTAATCTTATTCCACATCCTTTGTTTTCACTTTCTAATAATTGTATTCCATACCAAACTAAATGATGTAATGAACCAGGGCGACTCATCTCAAATGACAACACTTTAAATAAAACTTAAAAGTTATTCAATTTCAAAAATTATTAATTCATTTAAGTAAGTACTTACTATGTTTAGGTACAGCATACTGTATTAGTTCTGGAATATTGTAGACTAATTTTTCTGGTGAATAATGAACAAAAAATGATGTTGGAACTCCTTTAGCATATTCTGGATCGTCAAATATTTTCTATGTTAGAAACAATATTTGTAAGTTATTATGTAATTGTAGTGGAAATTGGTTATGAGTCCTAAGAAACACAATTTTTCTCAATTGTAAATAGTTAGATGTTTGAACAAATGCTCATAACTGATGAAAAACTGGTCTAGGTGTTTTGCTTATTTAAGATAATATATTTTCCTAACTATACTCATTGTGAACATATTATATTGTAATGTACAATCATATGAACTCGCGGCTGGACCTAGCATTTTGCTCGGTCTAATGATATCTACTATATATTCTTTAAACTATAATAAAATGAATAGTACTTAATAGGTTATCTGGTTACTTCAAATGTATAAATTAAGTTGCTATTGATACATGAAATGTAAAGCTGTTCAAAATTATTTTTTTTTATACTTATAATTCTACATTTTTTTAATACTTATTCAAGGAAATATAAGTTTATGTACCTAAACACAGCCTGTTTTTTTGAGTTGGGCAATTGATTAATATTAATAACAATAATAATAATAATGTTTATTAAAATTAAATAATTGAAAAAAACCTAGGCCTAGGCCCAGTGGTATATGGTGGTTAAAATTACACTACAACTAATATATAGTAAAATAATAATATTATATAAATAGCTTATAAGAATAAACAAAAACAACAATTGAATAATATTACCATACAGTCTAACAACAACAACTTATTATTGATGCTGGTTTAAAGCACAATGTGAAAGTAAAATCTTAATCAAAGGCGAAACAAGAAGTCATCATTGGGGCACTTGTTGCAAAGTATCATCATTGCTCTAGGAAAGAGTGAGTTGGTGAGATAATATGTGCTGTAAGACGGGATGTAGAAAAGTTGGGCATAACGGTTACTGTAAGAAGGAACATTTAAGGTAATAGAGGAGTTTAGAAGAAGAGGAGAACTAATGAGCCTGTTAATTAATTTATATTTAAAATATATATCTGATAATTCAGGACGTAATGATAGTTTGAATATTGGCCAGATAATTAAAAATCAGACATAATTTGATCAGTTAATTAATAAACTATAATGAAATACATGTTTAATAAACACTAGACATACATTTAACAAAAAAATAACCAATTAAAGCAAATTGTACATTGAAAATATACCTTATAGTTTGTTGTTTTCCAATCCTTGATACACAATAGTTTAACATTATCAATAAAATGTTCATCCTCTTTTGCCATCATAGCCCGTAAAACAAAGCCACTCTCAATTATCCGTCTGGTACCTTCTAATTCCCATAACGCAACATTTGATTTTTGCTCCAAACTAAATTCTTTATTTGTTATACTTTCAAAAGCTTGTTTGTCAATCGGAGGCGCTAAGGACATTAAAAATAACGGTGCTGACAATTGGTTACTTTTACACCAAGAAGTTGAATTTTCCTGTAAAAAAATTAAATAATATAATGTAACTACGTAAAATGATGGCTGAATATTAATAAATTATATTACTTTTTTGGCCAATTTTATAATTGCACTAGCTAAGTGAAAATAAAACTGATTTGATAAATGTTGAATGAGACTTCGGTAAAACTCTGTTTGTGGAGATGATATTTGTATAGCTTTATATAGAGCCTGATCAAGTCTAAAATAAAAATGTATTTATATAAATTTAAAATAAATAACAACTAAATAAATGTATGTATACCTAAAAAGAACTTTATGACATTCCGATACAGTTTTTTGCTTGTTTGTTTTTGATTCAATAATAAATAAAGAAGCAGCATGTTCATAAATAGGCAATACCCGTGAATAGAATTCCCAATTTACTGTATTTAAAGTACCATATGCCTATTAATAAAATTTTAAATATTAATAATTATACATTATTAATACTTATAATGTATAAATACATACTTCACATATCTGAGAAACAGTCTCATACCATTCAACATTATCTTTTTGGAACTTGCAATTTTTTTCTATATTAATTGCATACGAATAAGCTTCAGATAAGCGTCCAGAACTTTCATATAATTTCAACTGTCTAATTCTAAGATTAATGTCATCTGGCCTAACAGATATTTCAGCTGAAAAAAATACATAGTATTAATTAATAAATTAAATAATGTATATATAATTTATATATGACATACCATTAAGCAAATTCTCTACTTTATGAGGATCACAGTTTTCATTTGATGCCAATAATCTCTCTTTTAGTTTATAAACAGTAGGATGATAAGGATATAAATTTTCTGTTTGCTTACATATTTTTTCAGCTTGAACTTCATTTAACTTAACAGAAGGATCAACCATAAGATCACAACCTAAAATAATTATTTTGATTATTAAATGTATAAATAATACCAATATAATACAATTTATATTTTGATACTAACATAATAATAGTAGTTCTGGTTGGTTAGGTGTTGAAGTTAAAGATTTTTGGTACTCTAAAACTGCTTTTTCTTTATTACCAATTTTGTCATAACAATGACCAAGTAATCGACGTCCTTCGGAGGAATTCTCATTCACGCTCAAAAAGCTAATAACATATTGCTTAGCTAACTCAAATTCAGATACTTTGAAGTACATACGAGCAATAGCTAATCCTTTAAGCTTTTTCTGAAATTTAAAATGTACAAAATCTTAGTCTCATTTTTTAATACTAATTTATTTGAGATGTAGATCATATTCCTAATAAATATAATACAATTAACAACTATACTCCAGCTGAAAGAGAAATAACGTGTTTCGACCAAGAAGCATCAGATTAGACATTTAAATTTTCATTAATGTAGGACTGTTTAATTATTTATTTTATTTTCATGTTTTACTCAATTATTAATTAAATAAATCAAAAAATATTTTTTTTCAGTAATTGGCTGATAAAATGGAATACAAAATTCCCAAAAAGTGTTAAAAATAGAAAATATTTAACAATTAATCAGCTTTAGTTAAATTTATTGAGCATCTTATATTCATGGTTATTCTTACTTAATAAAAGCTGAAAAATAATCAATGAAATTAAATAATATACGTAATAAATGATTAACATTAATCGCTTATAACTTAACATACATTGTACATACTTGTACTCGTTACATACAGTGTGCTGTATATGTAACGAGTACAGTGTACAAAGTGGCGGAAGAAAACAATGCACAGTCCTAGACCAGAATTAAATTAAATTTGAATGAATCACTTAATGGGCAGATATGTAATTTTGAACCTACTGGTATATTTTAAAAAGGGTCCCATTCTTGAAATATGGAAGGGTTGTCCCCAGGATATTCCCGGCAGCCCATCCGTCTATGGATCAGTTAGATATTCTAAGAATTATTCTATAGGTACTAGAGGATTTATTTAATAATAATGAATGTTTAGCCTATACCACATAGCATTACTATCAAAACTATAAAATTGTTTTTGGATTTACACTAACAGATGATCTACATTCAAATTAACGTATTATTCTGCCAACATTAAAATTATGCAGATATACATATACCTAATAAATAAATATATTATTTTTTTTAATTAAAAAATTGCTTTATTAGTTTGGTAATTTGTTATTTATAGGTAAGATAAATATTGGTTATTGAAAAATAAAATTCAAGTTGGTGTGATTTCAAACTTATGAATCAGTAGCAAGTATAATATAAATATGTAGGTTAGTACGCCTATTTAAAAATTAATTGCTTGAGGATAAAAACTATAATTATATTACTACAATTATAACAAGTAAAAAAATGATCTACATATTACCTAAAATAATATTTGTTTATCAAACACTTAATGATAGTCTTGGTATAAAAGTATAAAACCTAATATATCTTTTATAATTACTTATAAAATAATATAATTTAAATTAAAAACATTCTACCCATTTTATGGATTTTGACTATATTAAGTTTTGAGGATTATCAACGGATTTCTAGTTTAAATAATTATTTTCATTACTAAGTAAATTTGTTAGAGTTAATGGTACTTTTCCGTTATCCCGACTACAGTCAGTCTCAATAATTTCGTTATCTCGAAATAATATTACAAAATATTTCTGAAAATTGGCTGCCAAAAATAGAATTTTAGATGTTTTATTTTAACTGATAATTTTTTTTATGTTTTATAATATAACTCTTCACTGCTATGATAATTTTTGAATTTTTGATTGTCTTATACAGTTATACAGTAACCTTAGATCATGCACGGTTAATCCATAGTATATGATCTAAAACTATGATTTAAGACTACAGAGCTGTGATAATTTTCTTAAGTTTAATTTATTATATTATAGCTTTTCACTGTTGTAATAATGGGTCAGTGGCCTGGCAAACTGAACATTTTCCAGAAGCAAGTTAAAAATATTCCAAGTGTTAATGCATAATAATGTATTAATATAATATCAATAATTATATTTCAGATCATAAATGACTATCTATTGAGTATATCATATAATTTGGTTTTTTATACTTATCAGATTTTAGTAGGGTTAGGTTAGGATTATGAATTAATTGATTATATTAATCCACCGAATTATATCAAAATAAACTTGGTATAACTTTGATATTTTAGAGTTATATCATACTCGGGTATAAACAGCAATGGGTCCGCGATCTACCGCAGGTAGATTGACTACCTGATAATACACCGCTGCAAATCAGAATTTTTATTCCAGGCAACAGAAAAGTTGTGTTAAATTTTGAATACCATACACTGAATATTAAATAACGAATTGAACAAAGTTTGAGTCATATAGAGGAGTTGATACATTTAACGGGCAACTAAGTGCGCGTGATCAGCTAATATTATATAAATGGCAATGCATGTGTATTTTGTATTAAAAGACGGAACTATGTCTGGCTGGTAGTCATGGCATCAGGGATAGTAATCAAAATAATGGAATTGAGACTCACAGCATCGGGATAACAGAAAGTACCAAGTAAAATTAACTATAACCCTAGAAATAATTTTATATTTTAAGTTTATAGAGAATAAGGCCTAAGTTAAATTAAATATTAAATAGGTAGTTAGTGGGCTATTGGACTAACTCTTAGGGCGGGTTGCATAAAGAACACTCTGTAAATTTGTAACCGGTCCTGTAATTTATTCATTCTATAAAGTTAATAATTGTGTGAAACTATGCTAGACATAAAGTTGCATAAAGAAATATTAAATTATTGATAGTCGCAACTACCAAATAAATTAAACCACCAATAACATTGATAATATCAATGATATTTCACCAAACTGTAAGTTACCAAACCAAAATCCGATCTGATGTTAACAAGTTTGGTAATCGATAATTTACAGAACCATAAACAGTATATATCAGGCGTTCAAAAACACCCAGTTATATTAACAGAACCGTTAGCGGTTGACGGTGTGTTAACTTTTTGGTACGGTGCCACAGGTCGTTTATGCAACTCACCCTAAGGTTGGAATATAATTTTTGTTTTCTTAAGTTTGTTAACATTTTACATTTATACTAGTCAAGCTTGATTAAAATTGTGGGAATGCAGATAATGTTTAATCATAATAACTAGGCAAGTATACTGAGAATTGAGAAATTGTTATATTAAAATAAATAAATTAATAAAATAAAATATTAAATTTATATAGCAGAATAAATTGAAGTCTTAAATCACTCATGCATAGATAAGAGATAAAATGAGTTTTTTTTTAATAGATATATCAGATCAAAATATAGATTTTAAAATCATCAATTCGTTTTAACCCGTTGGTTCGAGACACAAAGCCGTTTGTCGCGTAAAAATTTGAATTGAGGGAGATTTTAATTTAGACAAACACAACAAGTAGGCGAATCAGAAATTTATATTATCACATTATGGCCGGTCAAACGCCGGAAATCGATGGCACATTGCTCGGTCCATTGGAGAAAACGACCACTCTCCCGGCTTGACCAAGCACAACAAGTGAACGCCGAACATCACCCATCAGATTACAAACCTCATGTTCGTTGTTGAGTTTATCGAACTGTTCTTGCACATGGCGATCGATGTCCTTTTTCGACCGGCACACCACAGCGTTCCCAACGCCTATCATTTTTTCTCTTCGGGCAGGAAACGGACCACCGGTACGGTTAACGAGTATAAAAACGAAAACTACTGCAGCAACAACTATGGATAATATAGCTTGGGGGCAGGTCGTAACCAAACACGACCGAAATCGAAGAGATACTATTTATGGACGATGACGGCGACAGAACGTTATTTCAAATATTACGTTTCGTAAACAAAGGACGGGAGTACGCGAGACAATAGAATGGTGTCGCTGGCCGTAAACCGTAATAAATGAGCACATGACACGGACCGCGTAAAGCCGCTAAAAACGTTTTTTCACAATCGCGCGTACGCCGCCGCGGCCGTGTTGCCGTGAAACGGTTTTTGTCCGTGATTGGCCGTCACGTCAGGATACCAGTGTGACCGGCCGCCGCGGATGACTTCGCTACGGCAGTGTAGCCAACGTCAATAATAATTATTTTTCTGATAATGTGAGTGGGACCCCCACCGTAGAACTAAACAATTCTAAATGTCTTCTAAGCCTTGACCTCGTGACAATTGGGCCGCGGGAAGTGGCGACGCGGCGTCGCCGAGTCATCGAATACAAAAAATACAATAATTACACTTATGCCACTATGCGAATAATATGCGAGTATGCCGTATCAGTCTTTGCGAATTGTGATTGTGCGACACGCATGCGCGGCAACTTTGCCTCCACACTACCATATATTATATTCACTTAAAAAAATATAAAATAAACATACATAATAACCAAATATTTACTTACTCAAGTTTCATTTTTCACAATAATATACTGTCTGTGGTAATCAGAATAAAAATCCCCAGACTACAATATTATAATGCCTTTCATAATAACTGCGACTCGACTCAACTATACTTTATTAAGTGATATTTCACTCACATCCACATGAAAATGATTGAGCAAATATTTTTTGAAAACTATAAATAGTATAATTCAAATATATACTTCTATAAAAAAAAGAGGTTAGGTTCTATTACCTCTGATGTTGAAGCCTCTTTTTTTTCTTTCAATAATAAAAAAAAAAAATAGCATTGTTTTATTTACAATATTAATATTTGTTTCTATCATTTGATTTCTTATCATGAAAGAAACAATCTCATTATACTATACAAAGTCATCATTAATTTAATAGAAAATTTACTTTTTTGATAATTTTCAGTTTCATTCGTGCAATGAATAAATTTCCTGAAAATAATGAATTGACTTCATAGGCTCCAAATCATACCCGGTTTTCATTATTAATAATACATTGTATACTGGGTGATATAATAGGTGTTCTCATCACCTACCTTTTGACCCCCATAAACTCATATTTCATAAATCATAAGTATTATGTGTATTAGCGTATAAGGCGTCGTATACGGCCTATGGAGATAATTTGGTGTTTTTTTTTGTTTATTCGGCCGGGTCTGCCATCACTAAAGGTCGCAGCCCTAATCGGCACCCGTTACATTTTTTAAAATCTGGCGCCAATGCTCTTGAATTAATATTTAATGAACTAATGAGTATCATATTTTGAAATTTGGACGAGAAGAGTACTACCTAGGGTCAAGCCTCAAACATGTTTGTGCACATTGTTTTTATTAGGCAGGTAATTCGCCCAAGCGCATGACAATTTGTTATACGGTCAGTGTTATTTAGTTCCGGTAAATTTAATTTAATTTTGTTCAGTAATTTAATGTTCAAAACAAATTATAGGCAATATATTTAAGGTCCGGAATTTTGTTTTCAATGTAATTTTAATTCTTTCAATTTCATAATACGGTTACCTACATAACTACATTAAGTTCTGTGATTTTGTATTTCCGATTGTTTTTTTCCAGGATTTTATTGGCATTATTCTGTTTTGTTTGGCATATTTAATTCCAATTAATTTACATTCCATCTTATTATTTTATCTCAACATTACGTCCTAAAAACTTAGATTTCAATTTAGTTTGTATTCTCATTGATTATAAATACTAGTATTAATAATCAATGGTATTCTATAGTCTATATAAAATATAATTTTCTAGTAATTTTAAAGTCCAGAATTAAATTATTACTGTTTAGCCGAGTTCAACTGTTCTAATGAATATGCTGCTACTGTAAAGTGCTATGCTAGTAATAATGATAATGATAGATCCAATTGGAGTATATTTTTTTATCAGTTGCAATATTATAATAATATTCTATGCAATATTTATACAGATATAACGTAAAAATTGTTAGTTTTGAATTTGTTAGTGATAACTGTGAGTACAACAATTTATTTTGTTAACATGTGAAATCCATACATTTTATATAAAACAGAAACTGTTTTAATAGGTGAACAAATATTTATTTAAATATTTTTTTTTTTCAAAAAATGAGGTCATGGCTATTGCCAGGTGCATTAAGGAATTTCAATGATACATTTTTGTTTTGAAGCCTAAAGTCAATGTGGCAATGTGAAATAAATATTTATGGTTAATAATTTATTAGTTGAAATATTAAAATTAAAATTTATTAATAAAAAAATTGTATTTATATCAACTGGTTTATATAGCTAGTCTTAAATTGATTTGTACTTAAAATGGTAATCAACATAAAGATACGCATATTACAGGATTGTAGTTCTGTGGATCTTATTTCTTAAAATTTAATAATTAGGACACAATTAAAAATAGGATTGAAAGACGAGCGTTTTTATTTCAAAAAAAAAAACAATACTTCGAGTCTATAGTCTAAAATTATTCACAATACCATAATTATGTAATCGAATAACGTAGATATCATACGACAGGTAAACACACAACAAGCGAATCACACGAGTAAAATGAATTCGGAAAAATAAACATGGAAAGGCTTGAGTTTGATTGTTTTCCCGTATTGTGACCGAGGAAAAACAAATAATAATAAAAGAAAAGAGTACGCTGAGAAAAGAGACTAAAAATTCTTATTTACAATTACAAGGAACAGAAACTTGGTCAACTAATTACAATAATATCAAACAAACTTAGAGCAATATAATAATAATTAATATTTTAGAAAATAGATAATAAAATAAATAAATAAAAATTATTATATTCTCGAGTAGTTTGTATAATCATAAAAGCGACTGAATGGACGCATTGATTAATTTACGAACTGAGGTATATATTCAAAGAAAATTTCTTCAGTCTCTTTTCACAGACGGTCTTACAAATTATTAAGTATTTACATCTAAATTATGTTATTTTATGAACACACACAAAAGAAAAAAAAAAAGAATGAGTTAGAAATTAAAAACCGAGTATAATGGAAACAGTAAACTGTCCAAATATAGTTTACTTTACATTATAAGAATCCATTTTAATCGGTTTGAACGAAAAATTTCATAACGAGACCTAGTTTATATAGTTAACATCAATGATCGTTTTTTAATGCTAATTAATATGTAATAATGTTTATCATAAATCTAATGGCTGAGTTGCATAAAATAGATTCAAAACAATTTAGGAACCACTTTGACAAATGGAAAACAAGTAATTAAACAATTCAATGGACCATTAAAATTGTGTGCTCTTATAGATTTATGCAATTCAACCTGTATATTCTTATTAATAACAATAATAATGGAACTAACTAAAATAATAGTACTTGTATTATAATGAATGTATAATATAATGTAACATATTAAAAAAAAAAAATTATACGAGGTTAGGCTGCAAATATCACTCATATCACATGTGCCATTCCGACGACTATTGCCGTTAGCCAATTTTTTTTTTTTTTTTACTATATATTGTGAGAATACAAACATGTCCAAACGCGTTATCAGCAAACAAGCTACTTGCATTTTAGGAATTTTCTTATTTTTAGAAATAACATATTATGTACAAAAAAAAAAAAATAGAAATTACAATTACAATTTTGTGAATAATAAAAAAAATTATATAAATTTACAAAATATGTGCCCTGGAAGAGTTGATGGGTGGGGGTGGTGGGCTGGTGAGATCGTAAGTCTGCATCACCGCTGTGGACGGTCCGTTTCAGCTTTGTTTAACGCGCTTTCGGGGCGGTCCAATTGGCGGTATTTGCTGTGTGGCTAGCGCGCGAAACGCTTCAGCTATTAGGTGTGGGTGCGACTGTATCATGGTTTTCCAGCCAGTAGTGTCCATCACGTCGGTCGCATGGCTGTGAAATAGAAAATGGGAACGATATTATCATGAATATAATATATTATCGTCATTTATTGGATAATAATATAATCTATTATAATAATATTATATCACGACCGACAATTGACGCGAAAAGAGGACCGACAACGACGTGGGTTTCTCGGTTTATAACAACGCCATTACATAATATTATTATAATAGTATATAATATTATTATTCAATGGTTATAAGACTTTAGAGGCCAAACGGTGGATACACCCAATCCTACACGTGGCAGGTTGATATCGATTTTTTTTTAAACATCGTGTTACATATTTATTAATTATTGCGATGTTTGCAACTGTTTCTAAACATAATAATATAACTCTATAAGTCATTTCATTTCCCCCTGGCTGATCTAAACAATGTTATTGACCATCAATTTCGCGAAAACATTTATTGAATCTTAATAATAAATTTGACAAACCTATACCTTTACTGAATTATTATAATATTATGTATTTATGTAGCCGTTTATGGTCCGAAATTTAAGTATTTGCGATGCGTTAATTTAAATGCTAACGTCATTAAAAAATATTAATTTTTTTAAAATTAAAATTGGAGTTGTCCTCCAATTTTTTTTCATATTATTTTATATTATTTTATGACTTGTTGATAATTAATTTAGAAGAAAAAATAATAACTTATTAAATTAGCTAGGTGCCTAGGTGGCTTAGATATAGTGATTTTAGATAATTATTTTATTGCTGTTTAGTATATTAATATTATATAATCAATGCGTTTATATTTGGCGTAATGGTATAATGTAATAAAATCCGCCATGATAGGTATTTCGACTGAATAAATAGAATTATAAAACTATTCTCACAATGCTTTTTGCGGCCTCTATAATAGTCCATTGACAGTTGCGGATTTAAGGGGAGCCAGAAGGTCCCAGCATCTGGGTTAATAAATTGGACGGTTTTTTAAATATTTGTGTCGTAAAACTTGGAAAAAGACAATGTCCACCCCCCCCCCTCAAAAAAAAAAAATTCTACACCCGCCACTGACCATCGAATTAGGTAATAGGCATACAAGTATACAACCATATAATATCATTGGTTATAAATTACAAGTAGTAATAAAACAATATAATAAATGGTACCTATGCTGCTTTACTATACAATTTATTAGTTATCACTAAACAATACGCATAAAGCATAATACTATAAATTATAAAGCATAAATATAATGTATACTCACGTGTTAATAAACTCGATTGTTTGTACTTTCAGTTGGTCGGCACTGTGTAGATCGGCCAATATTAATATATCTGCCGCGTTGTCGATCGACAGATTGTTACACAGCGCTTCTTCGCACATGACTTTCAGCCTCTCTAGAGCGTACTGAGCGTGGAAAGAAAAAAAACAACGTAAAGTAAGTTTAAACAAATATTTAGTAGTAGTATTTATGACCAAAAGGAACAAACCTTGTCGGCTGCGGCTAACAAATCGTCCGCCATTCTCTCTAAATTCGCTGCCCGACCGGTGTAGATAAACCGAAGCATTTCTCTGAGGACTTCGTGATCCACGTCGGTAATGGCGACACGGTTTTGTTTGCGTTCTTCCATCTCGTGTTCAAACATGGCGGCGAACACAGGACTTCTCGCTACATATCAGTCAAGAAACGTAAGGAGATTTTATTATTTATTATATTACATATTATGGATTACACAATTCGCGCGATTAACGTGAACTGGCAATGCGATTATGATAATTACCGGCAAGTATAGCTTTGTGTGCTTGGAATTCTCGCCCGCTAACTGAAAGCGTTACATCACTAAATTTTTGTATTTCGAATAAATTTCCTAGATCGTCGGGCAGACGGCATTCAGGTACTTTAAATTGGACCGCATTTGACTGACCGGATATGTTGACACTATCAGCTACGACGCTTACCTGCAAACGAGCCATCTGTCAAGTCATTATTCGTGCCACTTTTTATTACATTAAAACTTTGCCAGGATTTTATTTTTCATTTTATTGTAGTTGGTAAACAGTACCAGTAATCGTTATTGAGATTTATCATCAATTATAATCATAATATAGTTTAAAAACTCGATAGTTTGTACATATAAACAAAAAGCACTTAAAAAATAAAATTTTAAAAGGTTTTTGAAAATATAAATTACCTCGCAAAATATGGTAAGTTTATCATCGGGTAAAAGACCATTAGCTTCGTCTAATAGAAAATCACGCCTAATGAATTTTTTGAACCCCCAATCCTTTCCTTGAACGAATCTATAAGCCCTTTGACTCTCTATAAAAATAAAAAATATACACATTCAAAACAATTTTCTTATACGCGTGAAATTTCAATTAATTACCCATAGCCTTAGTTTCTTCTCGTTTGGCATTTAGAATTGAGAATTTGAATTTCGCTCTAACCTCAGTCTTGTTGCACGAGACTAGTAGTAAGTACAAAGACAAATAGTCTTTGCTTTCCTCGTCTAAGCCTTTAGGATTCACTCGCAAACACCTAAATATAACATGGCATTACATACGCATCAGTATTTCATTTGGAAATGTAAGGAAAAAATAAAACAGCCGTATAAAAAATAAATATATAAATATTTACCATTTCAGTTTGTCGTTTATTCCGGCGGAGAATGTAGACGATTTTAAAACTTCGCCCATTTCTTCCCGACAAAAGCTGAAGTTGTTAATAGTCCACATGTAACTGAACTTAACAACTTTCACCTAAAAACAAAAATTAATAGGTATTAGTATTGGTATTGATATTTATAAAAAAAATAAAAATTAAATAGGTAGATATAATGAGAAAAAAAATGGCAGCCAATGCCAGCTATAAAATTATTGATAAAAATAAAAATATATTTTGCTTATTGCCAATAATAATTCAGATTAGTTGATTTAACAGCGACGGCTAAACAATCATTATAATCTATTATAGGCTGCAGCAGTAGTTTCATAACAATATCAATAAAACATTTGAATTTGACGCCTTGACCCAAATTTAATAGTGCTGAGTATAAACATCATACCAATGTGTGAAATAATATTCACAATAAATTTTTATTTTGAGAATTTTCAAACTACAAAATCACACTGTCGGTTATCGCAGAAGTGTCATTCCAATTTCGAAACTATTAAAAATATAATGCGAATTAAACGTGTCAATCACACCGCGAAGACGCAACATTGTTCAACGCGTTATTATTGCGCAGCGTTTGCGTCGTACGTTGAACATAATATTATCAATTATGTTCGGTTGTATAACTATTGTGTACCAATGGATCACAGGATACGCGCAATCCAATCCATATCACACGACGAATATAATATTATCAGCAGATTTCCTACATTTAAGGGTAGTATTCGAAAACAATAACATCAAATATTAATATTCGATTATTTGAAGCGTTTAAAAATATTAATAAGGAGCACGTACTGTGCGTGTAGAATTTGGGCGTCAAGAAGGTACTGACAAAGAGCGGCGGCGGAGTGCAGAGGTCCAATAAATGGTAACGAAATACATAGTTTTGGGCGTTTCGGCGAAATAATTATAGATCGTTTGTGGTCTTCGGAAATGTTTGTGATTGTGACGAGCAGTACGCATTGACGTGCAGTCCACCTCAGCAGATCGCACTCAAAGCATTAACTTTGTTATAATATATTAAAACGATCGTAATAACGCAAAAACACATAATTTTATAGTATTTGTGCGAGCTGAGGAACCATTGTGGCGTTAAATCAATTTAGATAGCGACGCGCGCGCGTTCGGGTCGGTGGACGGAAGGGAGGGCAGTGAGCGGCAGCTGCGGTGGGTACGCCGCCGCCCGCTGGCATAAAGGGCCCGAAAAACGCCGGAGCGACCTTGACGGCTCCGAGCAGTAGTTGGGGTCATCCTCCGCCGCAGAACGAGAGCGAACGGACGAGCGAGGAGGTAATACAGCGCGCCTGCCGCCGTTGGCCGTGCGGTGAAGAAAAGAGCGCCGGTCATCGGCCCCACCCCCTCATCGTGGCAGGCGCTTTTTCTTTCGGGCCATCACACACACACACGAGCGCACGCGCACACCACGCATACGCACACACACGTCCATACGCACATAATCGGGTCCAACGCTCCAAGGCCAATGTACTCTAAACGCACACGACGACGACGACGATGACGACAGCGAGACGCTACCGTTGACCTTGCTCGAGCGATATTGTATGCTATCCGGACGGGTAGAAGGGGTACCGGAAAGGCATATTATTGTATTCATCTTGTATCGGATATGTCATATTATAAGTGCCTAATACTACTAATACTACTACTACTACTACTACTACTACTACTACTACTACTACTACTACTATTACTACTACTACTTCTGTAATTAACGGACACTACCTCCGGCACCGTCGTCGGAAATTCGCGGTTGTAAGGATATTAATGATATTATATTATTATTTATTATAAATAATAACGTTCGATAAAACAAAATATATTGAAATAAATTTAAGCGGAGATGAGTTTGTGTGGGTGGGCATATTGTGCAATGCGTTTTGGGGGAGAGACAGAGAGAGATAGGAGGTCGACGACCGTCAGGTCGATCAGGGGTTCGTAAACGCGTCTCAGCAGGGAAATACGGGCGTTTAAATGTATACAGGCATATAATATAGGTTTACAGTTCGGACGAAAAAATGGCACGCGGAGGGGTGTATTCTGCTGTGTGGCGGCCTGTCACGCATCCATCACGCACAAGCGGGCGGCGCGTGCGCGCACGCATACAGCACGCCGCACACGATCTGCTCGCTAAATAATAGGAACACCGCGGTTAGAGGTTTATATATTTAACTACTAAATCGACACGCGGGGGGGAGCAGCAGCAGCAGCAATGGGTATTTTCCTCCGTGACCTATTGAAAATGCGAGGGATACGAACTTTTGAACTCGAACTTTTGGCCTTTGGGCCACCCCCGGTCCCCCCCCCCCAAGTAACACCATCGTTGTGGTGAACGGCGGAGCGCAGTTATCGATTCAGCCAAGGGTAAAGGGGACAGGCGGGATCCGCAGAGCGCAAAAACAGCTTCGTCCGCGCCGCCCTCTCCTTGTTATACCGATTCCACTTTCTGAATGCGCGAGGCTTGACGTGTGGTCCCCGAGCACTATCCTGAAAGGGTCAGGCCCGCGTTGTAGTGCGCGCGTAGGATCGATCCACGGTCGCCGTCACTCTGTCCCGCTCTCGTGGTCGTCTCCTACACGCGCCCACTTTTGGCGTTCACGTACATAACCTCCAAAACGCACGTCCTTGAGGGACACGTGACACCGCCGTCACCGCAAATTCTCTCTTTTATAATATATTTATTATACACGTGTATTAACACAGCAGGGGGAGGGAACACGGCCGCGGCGATGACATAAAAAATAATAGTTTTTTTTGTTCCGTTGTTAAAAATAAAAAAATTGTCGTAAAAACGTTTTGTAATTCTGCGTTAAAATGTGCACTTCGGATGGGTATAATAATATATTATAATGATAATAATAATATAGGCGTGGCCGCCACCGCCGTGTAGAGGCCAACGGCTCCGGAGGTCCGTTGGGCCAACGAACTTAGCCGCCCGGGAAGCTGTTTCACACATACACACACACACACACACACACACACACAAACGCACATATTATTAAACACATGAATACACATCCAAGGGTAAGGACGTTCACCTGGTCATATTATATGGCAAACGTCGCGCGGTCATCGTCATCGCCGTCGTCGTCATTGGTGCGTACATCCAGGGCGTTTATAACGGGAGACGCATTTTCTCGTGAGACGCAATAATAATAATGACCGGCAACAACGATATACAATAATAATAACCGGCAATAATACGGAATAACATTACATTTCGCGATAATAATCGCCATTGTGTGATGCGAAAAAACCTAGATTGGTAATAGCTAGTACCGTTTTTTTTTTTTTTTGGTTTAATAACTTCCTAATATTATGCTAGGCCATCCAGTGTAACTATATAATATTAATATAAAAGTAGGTATAACCGTCAACGACGACACCGTTTTGGACTTGTACGTATGACACCATGAATATAATATTATAAGGATGGTCGACGGGCGTACATTATAATATCGTTGTAATAATAAAATATATGAATGTGATGTCGACAATAGGGTTGGCACATTGTTCGTTCTTACCTGTGTATAGCACCAGTTCTCCGCCACGGGTGTGTTCGCCTCGGACGAAGGAGGCGGGCTGGGTACCCGTGATACGGACATGGTGCTGCTGCTCGGTGCACCGGCCACGACGGCGGCCGCCGCGGCCGCGGCAGCTGATGCAGCCGCGTTCACCGATCCCGACGAACCCGCTGCTACCGACACTCTGGCTGTCTGCTGCGGCGAGCACTCACTCACCACTGGCAGCCTGAAACAAAAAAAGAAACGTCCGTGTTATATTTTATAACATTCACTTCATCAAATCGTTTAGGCAAATCACGCACTAATGTACCATGTTTTTATTTATAGTTTTGAAAAAGGAGATCATCAATGCAATGATTGATAACATAATTATATGCGACGGGGTTAATATGTATTGTACTCCGGCCCTGTTTGCGCACATCATAAAACACACGTGTAAACAGCGACGACGTTATGTTGCTAAGCAATCAATGACTGCATTTTGAAACGATTTTCAGTTTTTATTTGGTCTGTTGATTGCACAATATTAGTGTGTAATAAGTGAAATAATGTTTTACCGGAACTTGTAATTTTGTAACGATATCTGCCACTCTCCCCCGATATCCAACAATAACAATAGGTAGGTTATTTTTATTATTATGATTCATGATTAAACGTTATACTCAAATGAAAATGAGTGTACCTATACAATTATTTTAAATATTAAATTATTTATAATGCCCATTTGAATAAATTAAAGGCGTACTCGATATATATATATATATATATAATTTTTATTTCGAGTGGGTTTTAAAAGTATGGTTATTGAGTAAAAAAAAATGTAGACGTGTTAAGTAGTGTTCGCAGTAAATGTTTATTTTTTTTACATTTAACCTTGTACCTTTACAATGCTTATAGTGCTGTATGAGCTATTCGTTGTGATAAATTATATTACAACATTAATAACTAAGTGAGGTTTAATGAATAATGTTCTATACAAAGACGACGTTTGTTCTCCTAAAACTATATTCTCACACGTGTGAGATAACAAAACGAAATAAAATCTCAAAAATGTCTAGTCTCAGCTCGTTCAATTATACACAACGTTTTATAATATATTATATTAAATGTTATATTATTATGTATTGCATTCATATTTCATTGCAAAGTTACGTATAATATTCAAGTATTTGAAAAAATTGGTATAATAATATATATAATAAACCTACTATTACTTACTTACAGCAAATATATCTTAAGATAGGTAGTAATGATAATGTGTCTTACAAATAATTAAATAATATATCAACAATAGAAAATTATTTAAATTCCAACAGTCATATCGTACATTCATACCTACATTACTAAGTAATGTTACATACAAGTTTACTAATCTTTGGCTTATCGTGAATAATATAGTACTACTATTGGATTTGTCTGATTGTCGTACCTTTGCAGTCATCGTATAATTTATCGGTTATTTTAGTAAGTACGCAAAAATCTTTAGACTGAAACTATAGATTGAAAACGTACACGCTTTGGCTAACAATGAAACAATATAAGTGACATGTCGCAAGTCTTACACACATACAAGTTAGAAGTTAGAAGAAAGTGTGATGTGCATGTACAATATGACATTTCATCCAGTTGTTTTAAAATCCAAACAAATTTGTAGCGTTATTTTTCCTTGCAAAAACTTAATCAAACGTGCGCTCTAAATAGAAACGGTCGACGAAAGATAAGTACGTTATTCCGCTGTACACAAAATCCTTGGTTCCCGGGTTTTTTTTTTTTTTTTTTTAATATACATTTATATTTTCCTGTTCGCATGCCAAGTCTCATCACGCATTCCTCTTTTTTTTCTCTCTCATAGACGATGCTAATATATACATACATAATACTGTATGTTATTATTATATGTATATGAACGAAGCCAGCGGCGGCGGCGCGTGCACGCGGTGGCCCCTGTGGGAGAACACATAGTATTGGTCTTGGTCCAGAAGTCGTTCACCTCTCGGTAAACTATGAGCCAGCGAACTGTGAACGACGCTGCTTTGGCCGGGGCGAGGAGGATGACATCCCGATGAACCGGTCGGTCGGTGTCTTTGTCCGCCACCGATGCCACGCGCCCGGTCATAGACATCCGGGCGGTTACACCGCGAAGATTCTACATGGGTTCAAGACCGTACATCGCCACCGCCGCGGCATGGGATGGACCGAACTTCAGTGCCGGAACTTCCGTCCGGCGCAGTACATTATCTTATTAGCGTCGTCGTGAGGTTATTATAATAACCGTATAATCACGGGCGTCTTTTAAACGAACCGCGTCAAAAGATGCTTTTATTATACAAACGATTTGGCGCTACGGCAATAACTATACGCGCCGCAATATTGGAGTATTTCCCCGATTCACAAGTTTAAGATTTTACATTATATTACATTTATTACTCGTACATTATTCACTCAAAATGTACGCGAAAGAAGACTATAGACTTCTGGTGATTGGGTAGAAAATTAACGCAACAATATTATAATGAAAGTGGAAATTGTCGCCTAAGCATATATTATTAGAAATGAGCTGGTAGAAAAATTATAACAAATATAACCGATTGCATAAAACCATAAAAGTGTGCGCACAATCGTGTACGCGGTTTAGAAAACCGAGAAATCGTGAAAACGCTTCTGCTGTTGGGACAGGAAGCGGCGCCTAGACAACGTCGAGTGAAATCACAGTTGTCTAATTATTGTGTTATATACGCTGGAGAAACGATTAGAAAGCGACGGATCACGAATTCAAAACCGATATCGAAAAGAGTTAAATTGTTTAATCGCGACTTGCGTGTAGGTAGAAACCAGGTGAAATAATATACAACATGTAGATTAAATATCGATTGTCATGCAATAAACAGTAAAACAGTATAATCTTTTAACCATTTTCAAAGTTAATCGCCTTTTTTTTGTTACTGAGAAATACCTCAAAGAAAAACGGGACCTTGTTAGTTAATGATCAATTGTTATTTGTAGAAATAAAAACGATACATCGTGTGAATTTGATTGCTTATATGTTTTATAACATTGTCTTTGGTGACGCGTTGATTAAAAATTGGAGAGAAAAAATACCATTTCGATATAATATTATGTCCTGTCGCGAACTGTTAAGCCGTTTTATTGACATAATAATATTATATCGAGCTCGCCGCATACTCATATGGCCATATACGACATATTATACAGACGGAAAATTGTCAACTTTACACCATCACCTCAGACCTGTAACCTGTTGCGTTTCCGTTAACCGCACGCGGATATTAAAACGACTACGACATGCCGTTATTTGTGCCGACGGCATGACGGCGGTTAGCTGTTTTATTCTGCCAGTCGTGCCGGTAGTTGTACATATTATGTTGTATGCATAATGAGAATTGTACACACGGCCGCCGCCGCACGGCGAAATCAGATTAACGGTGCACGCCCGCCCGGCTGATAAAACGAAACCAACGGTCTAACTCCTCAGTGGTAGGCAAACCTTTTTCAACTCTCAGATCACGTTCAAAAATTAAAAAGGTTTTTGTTAAAATATAAAAATTTGATAGCCTTATTTTTTATATAAGGCTATCAAATTGTAATCAATAAATAGTACATTTAAGAATATTCAGTGCAATATAAAATAGACAAAATTACGTTACATAAAATTGTGCAAATAACAAATGTTTAGTAAAATGCTTGATATGATTTTTTTTTTATATTGTTTATTATTTTTTCAATTTTCACATGTTTTGTGCCCACTATAGATACATGATGGACAGTATCATTGTTAAGCGTATATAATTTGTATATAATGAGAAAAGGCCTATTCACACGCGAATGAAAATTCAAACATACTGTACTTATTTTGTAAACATAGTTCTGATTTTTGAAAATGATGGACGAATTAAAAAATATTAATAATAAAAGCGATAGTTTGAACGAGTTTTTAAGAACATCTAGTGACTGTAAATCTATTATTATTTATTATTATGTAAACTTGTAAATCAATTTCCATTTAAGGTCAACATCAATATTATTATTATTAATAAATGGATTGGCGAGTAATTGAAAGTATTGTGAACATTTTTTGAAATTCTGAAATGTGTTATTTAACTCGTATTGTAGTGTCAAAAAAGCTTAAACAAATTTAACAGTTGAATATTAAAATGTTGACGATTCAAACCGATTTTTTAAAATCGAAAATGTGTTGGTTAATTTACTTCAATATAAGACCGTAATAGTCGTAACTTTATTTTAAAATATTCAATATGAGACCTCATATCACGGGAATAAATTGATTTTTATCTTGTAATTTTGTTTTGTATTTCGTATTCGTAATTTTTTAGCGGGTTGTGTGAAATTGACGGGCGGGCTACCGGTTGCAAAGTAACGTCTATAGTAACCTAATCTACACGGTCCTCGATATATTATATCACAGATACTATAATAGTATTATAATATTGTGGTAACATTAATAACAAAATCATTATAAATATATAATAAATAAAGATAAATGTATAATACATCACACTGGTTCCGACTTCTGAGGTGGATTAACAGAGAATTTGATTCATGGTTATTGTTATTATAAATTCTGACGATGTAGTTTTAGGTTTTTTAAGGTAACAGGATTGGGTATATATTTAAAGAAGAATTTTTGATACGAATATGTAACATTAACTGCTTATAGGTACTACATTATTAAATGGTAAAACCAATACTGTATATATACAATTAATTTAAATAATAATGGAAATTACTTACGACATAAACAAACATTATAGACTATAGTCAATGCCATCTAAGCAATTTTAAGAAGACCCATAACTAATTGGATTAAAGTAATAAAATACATTATAATAGAGAATGTACATTGAAACTTCATAAGTATATTATGTTTAAGGTATTATTAACATAAATGTGGTTGTGATTCAAACGAAAATGTTAAATATTTGCAATTTAATAACAATAATGTTATCGCCGTTAAAGACCAAACAAAAAACATAGTAATTATATTGTTAAAAATGTTTAAATTAAAAAGTATTTGGTCTGGTTATTTCACAACGAACGCGGACGTTTATTACTTATGTATTGTTTTGTAAATTGAGAGCAATAACAAAATATTAAAATCATAAACCTTCTCGAGTAAATACAAATATAAGCAATTGTAATACCTCATTGACAGTTTAAAAGTAGCATACATAGTACATACACATATGACTAGAAAATAATGTTAAATTGGAACAATGCAACATGAACCGGTTGACGTGACTACCTCTTTAGCGGGTCAAGGAGCTGACGGACTAGGGCGAAAAACGTTTGAACATTTTATATATTAAATAGCACATGGCCTCGTCGCATTTAAACCTCCTACAATATTTAATATATAGTATATATGAGTATGACCGATTACTTCCTTCCTTTCCAATAGGTATGAATTATATTATATTTTATATAATTATATTATATCATTATATTTATACAGTTATCAATTTCAGCTGCCCTATAAAAAGGACCATCAATAATAATGCCCTTACATTAATATGTAAAAACCATAAAGTATGGGCTGAATATTATATTGACTTATGAAAGCGCAGCCATCGTCTACTATAGTAGTTCTCTAAGGTCTGTATCTATATAAACAAATCTAGTTCCGAACTTTGTTTGATGCATTATTTCGAATAAATGTTATCAATTATCATTGAAATATTTCACACGAAATGTTTGGAACATAAAGTCGCGGAGCGAATTTTGTACGTGGCTTATTTCAATAAAACATGTTCAAAATGTTGTTTTGGATAAAGTAGAAACTACGCATCGCGATAGCAGCGTTGTTCAGAAAAATGGCGTATGTAAACATGGATACATTTGTTTGTTTGTACCCTGTATGGAAGCGACTAGCGAGCCTAAAGTATCAAAGGAATCAAGTTAAATTTTAGTAAATTGCATATATTTAAAAGTTATAACTGTTTATCATATTATTATTTAGTCATAATATTATATTGTAAACATTTGTATATTTCTTGTATTCTCATTAACCCATTTATTGCCACATAAATTTGACTTTTTTTTATTCTCACTTATAATCTTTGGTAGAACAAATAGTATCAATAATTTATTATTATCATTAAATTATTTTTATTTTTATTTATTTTAATTTTACATGTTTTTATTAGTAATATTTCGATTATATAATATATAAGATTCGAGAAAGAAAAAACCAAAAATAATTGTCGAGAAATTATAGATTTTTTCTCAATAAGACTTATAATACATATAAAAAACCATATATGTAATATAGAAATCGTTAAAAACTAGAAAGTTCGAAATAAGTTAATCTTGCCAACTTCACATTTACAAAATGAATAAAACAGTTTGTGCCCAGAAATGGAAAATTGTTTAAGCTGTCTCTCTATTTTGTTTTATTTTAAAATATATATATGTGGTACCTACCTAAACCAATTTTGAAACTATAATATTGTTTTTTGAAAATGTATTTATTATTTTTTTTTTCAGTACAATTAATTTTATGAAAGTTAGATAAGAACTAACAAACTATAGGAATAATCTTGTACAAAAGAGGCTTAATTATGTAAAACTTTAAACAATATTGTACATATTTTACTCTATATGTAAAAGTAATAAATTGTTTTTATAACTTCATAAAATTATTATTTTATATTTATAACATAATAAAAATAACAAAACCAAACATTTTTAATTACCTAATAGATATAATAAATGGGAAATTTCAATTTGAAATTTGAATTAAAATTAAAATGTTACATTTATGTTTTTATTAATCGAGTATTTTAGATAATGAATGTATTAAAAATATCCGACATTTTGATAGAAGTTGTAAGTGCAAAAACATTGTAGATATAGTTGTAACGATAATATTGGTATTTTTATATATAGTGAGTGACAACGTAATTAAGTTTTTGGTGATTTTAAAATAGTTTCCCACATTTTTTTTTGAGCATATAGTCTTTAGGTAAATATTTTGACTACTTTAGTAGTACTTGAAAATAGTTCAAGGCATATAGGAAGTAAATATACGCAATCGATTAAAAATTAGTTCAATCAAATGTACAACACCTTGTAAAACAAATAGGTAGGTAAATAAGATGAGAGGACAAAATGTATGGGAGAGAAAGAGAAACCACCAATGTCGGTTAATTGGAGCCGGTCGTTTGGTTTTTCATAATACGGCCGCGTCCTCTCTTTTAAGTTGGTTAACAGGTCAAGGAGTAAGAGCGAACGGAACATTCAATATTTCGGGTTTCTCGAAGTATAATAATGTATAGATAGGTAATGACAAAAGATCATATTATAATATCATCAATACAACCATCAAGTTACAAACATTAAAAAAAAAGCTGTTTATGGTTAGGTAAGAAAATTTTTTTTATTGTATTGTAAGAAAATTAAATTAAACTTAACGAGTCAAAGTTTAAAATAATAAATTTTGGACTAATATACAGATATATTTAGTTTCTAAGTAAAAATATAATTAATACATTGATACGTATTATTATTAAAATAAATATAACAATCTTAAGTTTAATTTATAAAAATTTTCGCGTTAAAAACTGATTATTTTTTTTCTAAAAATGTAGGTATACCTAACCAACCACTAACGTTATTATATTATTTTAAGGCATTCCGGTGACCCTCGTATCAGATGGCCCCGCAAATTATACAAATGAAAAATGAGGTTATGGCCTTGTTACATTTTAAATCGTCAACTTACTGTATGTTCTACAATTATAATATTTCGGAGATGAGTCTACACGGTACAGTCTTAAAAAGATGCACTTGTCTTAGTATTGTTTGCTTACATAATACATATCATGTCAAGGGTAACAAAGCCGCCTATAAGGACTTTCGTGAACTAGTTTACGAAAATATTCATAATTCATAAGGATTAAAAAAAAGTATAAAATATAATCGCGTGAAAAGTAAATTTTATAATAAATAGACAAACGAATCCAGGGCTATATTTATTTTTATCCTTGGAAAAATGTTTAATACTTTATATATTTTAGCCCCTGTAATATAACATAACATTTAAGCAACTATCTTAAAAAGACAAGTACAAATATAATTAGAATATAAAATAAATATTTTATTTAGGTGCCTACATTATTAACATGAAATAAATATTATAAAATAGATCAAAGGATGATAATATACGAGATTATTTTCTAAAATTATTTTTACGTAAACGTTAAAATTTAATACATTTCAATAATTTGATACATCATTAAAGGTAATTGTATTTTTTTGGCATCTTTAAAGTTGACTTAAGTGCCAGAAATATTTCAAATATGAATACATATATTGGGTATGGCAAACGGAAGAAAGGTCCGACCTTCCGGAAATAGAGCTAAGCAATATTCAAAAACCCTGAATCAGGTTCCCTAATTAAAATCGTTCACATGAAAATCCAAGAACCATTTAACATTTATTATATTTACTTAACACATTTACTTATTAAACATATTATTTAGTTATTGAAAAGACATTGAGTTAATAGTTTTGTAATATAGGTAATAGGTATTATAATGAAATATTATTTTCTTATTATTATTCAATATGAATTTGAAAGTCACATAATATTGAATTCTAGAGTATTTTAAGTAAATTAGTTAAATTCATTCGACATTGTTTCATTAAAATATATAATTATTATGTAATATGTAATTATTATAGGTATACCTATAGGTGGGTACTAATACGAGTTAACACGATTGAAAAACATGTATATTTATTAATTCAACGCCGCATTATTTGCGATAACTTATACAAATTATTATAATATACTAAATATCCATTTTTTACATTAGATTTATTATGCATAATTAGTGAAAATCAAGGTACTAGCAATTGTCCTAACAAATGGGTAAATTTTACCATCTTTATGATAAAATTATACAACACACCATATTGACAGCCACAATTATTTATATTATTTACCTGAATAGAACAACAGAATAATTATCATTCAATGTCCAAGTACTGAGAAATTTCATAATTTATAAAAATATCGTAAGAAAAACGTACGTATAACACTATATTATGACATACACTCGCACAACTGTTTGAAATGAAACCAACTCAAATACTAAATACATATAAAAGAATCCATGTTAAGCAACCAACTACCTGCTGTGGCTTGGTTTACCTGATCCCTAAAAGCAAGTTATTCAATTTATTTTTTTTGTACAAAGGTGAATTTATGAGTTGGACTCGAAGCAGTCGGGACACTGCAATACCATAGGAGAATTTAAGCCGTAAAAGAAAAATTATAATAGAAAAATCCCCTTACTTGTCTGGAATTATTTTCAAAAGAATAAGGGACAATGTTCCGACGCATTATTGTAGTAGTATCAGAATGCGTGGGTGTTGTGAGCAGATGACAAACCAGAGATCTTTAAGTAGGACAGATCCTTGTGCCACATGTACGGCGTGGTTTCAACACGAATGAAATACATCTAATAGTAATTTTTATATAAATGCAATTGTTAATTTATTTATTATGTATAGGTTTTCGTAAAGTATTTTTCACATTATTATTTTTAACTAAACCAGTCAACAAATATCTACATTCTACAATTCTACATAATTATAAATACATAAATATGATACCCATTTATTTAGTAATTCAAAATTTATTTAACATATAAACGAAGTTTTGAATGCATTTCAGATAAGTTATTTAGTTTTTTTATACAATTATTTTCACCAAAATGTGTTAGACGTTGGAGAATTAACCGTAATTTGTATTTAATTAAATTATTTATATATATTATATGTGAAAAATTAGTAATTTCATTAACAAAATAAACATCATAATAGAAATTTCATCATGTAATACCTCACCGATACGAGGATGAAATTATGAAAATCCCCATTAATTCATCCAACCCTATCAGACCAAATACTGCAGACGGGAATGTACGTGTACCTACCTATACGGCATATATATATATATATATATGCTTATTTTCACTACGTTTAGAATCATTATTTAGGCGGGTTCAACCCCAAAAGGGTCGTTTGTCCCTTCTATACTTCAACAGTTCAGTCCTCGTCAAACTACACACCCAAGATTGAGTAAGCATTTTATGTGGGCTACGATTTTGAAACACAATTATTCATTGTTAAAAACAATGTTTTGTGTGTCGGCATTATATAAAAATCCGTTAAGTGCTGTTCTTATTTTCTATTCACAAAAATATAGTTAAACCTAATATATAAAAAAAAAATTCATAAGAATTTAATGCCAATAATTTTAAGTTTTATAAAGTATATAGCATAGAGAAAAACATTGAAGAGTTTTCAAAATGGTATATCTGCAACTATTATTAGTTAATAGTTATTACTTATTACCTTTGAATTTCCAGAAAGACAATGACTTATTTTTAATAGTGCGAATCTCTGTTTGCGATTAAGCTATTAATATTTTTACCATCTGCCACAGCCCACATATTATAGGTTGAATAATAAATGATGAATAGGCATACAAATGTTTAAAATTCTGATTTTGAATAAAAATAAAAAACAAAAATAATGTCTATCTGAATAATATTATTTCATAAAATATTAAATTAGGCATTAAATAATCTACCTAGTAATAATAATGATATAAGAAATACGCCTATTATAACATGATATTCATCCAACCAACAAAAACATTTAGCTGAGAATATTTTTCTAAATACGTAACTCTGTGTAATGTTCTTAGTATGTTTTTAATTCAAATATTATAATTTTTATTTAAAAAAATTTAGAATAACTAATAAGAACAAGAATTTTTAAATTTAATATTAGGATTGAACACCTTGTATAAAAATAAAGCATATTATAGATTTTTCGTTTGTTAGCAACAGACCGGCCTTGTAGTCGGATGACATTGCTTGGGACGCACCGGTCGTCCTTGCTAGGTGCAATTCTTCCTGCAATAGCCCAACCTCTGGCTCAACCAACTTGACAGAACAAAATTCAATTTATTTCCACAAATTATTATTATTTGTGAAGTTTGAAATAATCCTTAAAATATTTATATGATACTATTGTTTGATTACACCGATAAATTGTAGCTAATGTAATGAAAACGAAACATTTGTAGAGAACAATTAAATATTAATACCTATGACAAACAAACATCCGTGGCCTCCAGACAGACGCTGTTTAAATTTAACCTCATCATAAATAATCTTATGTGGTATAACCAAACTAACAAATAATAATCCAACGTAAATAATAAATAATACATTAAACCATAGATATTTAAACAAAATTCACGGTTTTTCAATAGTACTAATAATTAATTATAAGTATTAGGTAGGTATGTTAATTACAAATACAAGTGAATTAAAAAAGTTATAGATAAAGATTTATAAAAAAATCTATAAAGATTATTATTTTTTATGATGTTATACTGCTAACAAGTTGTACTGTTGTTCTTTAAAATAATTGATATTTATCACGTTCACTTTAAGGGCTAATCGTATACTTATTCGTTTTTCGAGAATCTTTTTATTTTTAGAACTAGGTTTTCGATATTTATAGAAAAGTTGCAAGTTGCAATAAACATTTTCATCTTAATAAAATATAAATAATATATGTTTAAGTAAACACAATATTAACATAAGGTATGTTTAGGTATATTTAAAAAATATTATATAAAGGGAGTGTTATATCCCGTGACCTTGTTTCTACAATAGTAATGAATTATTATATACACCTCTAACCACCCCACAAAAATGCACCTACCGTAAAGCACCAATTTAACAAAAAAAACCGTTGCTAGCTTACAGCCTAAATAATACATAACTCAGTTATTTGTTAAAATAAAAAATAATATTCTCATCATAAATATTTCAATTTGTAAATAATATAGTACATTAGTACAGATTACAAGATAAGACTAAGTTGTTTCGGATAGGAATACTCCTGTATTTAATATTAATATTAATATTGTGAAATTTACCAACTTAGGCAATATATTTTAGTCTTAAGTGTATTTCAAATGTTTCCTACAAATAATCTGCGTGGGAAGGGGTCGCATAGTATATGACGTAAATTAGAGGCCAATATGTAACCTTGATAATGATTGCGATTTCGACCCAAGTTTATCATAGTTGTAAATGAGAGATGTTTCAATGTTAATACAGTATTGTAATCAAAACATTTTAAAATGGATAATAAAGAAAAATTACAAAATAAATAATAAATGGACAATTTTTTTCTTGATAACAACATGATTAGACTTTAAAATAAACAATAAAAATAACAATATTGAGGATTAAACATATTACATTTATATATTAAGTTTATAATTCATTAATACAGGTTGTTATAAAATAATAATTTAGTAAAAATATATTTGAAACGGGACTGATTTTATGAATGAAAATAATGACGAAAAACAAAACAACATTTTGATAAGGTACCCACAACATTCAACATTTTAATAAGCATGATAAGACTAATATTTTTTACTAAGCCGTTAATTTTAAAATACAAAATGAATTTACCAACAGTATTTTCTAAGCCAAAAATGTACTGAATAAAATAAACATTTAGGTTGTAAATAGTAAGAGGCCATAATTTTAAATAAAAATTAGCTCAGGCATGAAGTATACTGTGATAAATGTACCTTTCAGACTTCGTGTTCAATCACATTGTTTCTAAAATCACCAAACGTGTAAAAACTACTTTAAAAAAGTTAATCGTTATATAGATATTGGAGGAGACTCAAGGGCAACCTTGGCTATGACATTGTATCATTACAACTCTTGATTGTGTTTGTTGTATTCTCGTACGTCGATTGTATAAATTAAAATTAACACTGTTTAATATTTTAATTAAAGTGGTCGAAATTGAAGGGCTGTTCAAACGCATCTATACAATATTATAGCCAATATTATATATTATAAGAATTTTGTAGTCTATATTATACTACCTAAAATAAATGGCAAAAAAATGAACCTAATGCTTTTCCAAAATAAAAATTAATAATAATTGAACTCACCTGGCTAAAGCCATCCTAAAACATGTATCGATGTTTATGTTCAATTTTACTTTTGAGTAATCCACTTTTGGCACAGCCACTTTATAAACTTGTATAAAAATATCGAGAATATTGCACTATATTTTTTCACTTTTTAAGTTAAATTTAAAAACTTAACATTTGGCACTGTTACAGAAATTATAAATAAAATAGACAAATTTTGTATGGAAAAAATATTATTATTTAAACGAAGATAACCTTTGACCCGGCTATTCTAATACGACACGTTTTTGGACAGAATCGCACAAGCCAGCGGACACCACACCGGGCTGGAACGGAATGAAACAAACGTAGTGGATACCATAGTGAGGCACGAGGTTAGTGTTTTCGGAGGGGAAAAGTATAAAGCAGTGCGTACGAGTACAATAATAATTTATAATGCGTACAATAATTGTATGAAGTTTTATAATTTATAAATTTATAATAATACGGTATGGATGATAATAATATTATATTAATATGCATGATACAATATTATGTTTTTATGATTTTTACTGTTTAATCTATAAGCGTATAACAAATGCACTATCTACTCATTATAAAATATGAATTATACTTTAAAATTTAAATACTATAATCCTAAATGCATTAATCAAAAACTAGAAAGACGAAAAGTTTATGAAAAATTGGATCTTATAGAGGTTAAACCCACATGAATTTTCATATTTTAAAACTGTAAGCGTGTATTTGATCGTATTAACACAGTTTTGACAGGGATTTGAAGTATTTTGGGGGCCAAGATTTTTATTTAAGATTCTGAGCGGAGCGATGAATGTATTAATCTTACAAGTTACATTAATGTTTTTTTTTTAGTGTCCGTCACCACCGTTTGGGGCGGTAAAACTGCTTCGATTTTCTTTAACAGTATATTGTTTGATGGGAAAGTGAATCTAGTAGGTGCACTCGAGAGGTCAAAATTTAAAATTCGTAATAGTTTTCAAAAACGCCGCGAAAAAAACATAAAAATTAAGGAAAAACAGGAATTTTAATGCAAAATCGATTTGGTTTTTGGTGTAACTCTAAACCAAAATGAACGTATATACATAAAATGTTCACTGGTTGTTTATATTCGCATTTTCTATACACGATAAAAAATAAAAAATATTTTGATTTGTCTTGAACCGTTTACAGACATTTTCAGTTTCCAATTTTATTAGTTTTTTTTCTATGAATGTCAATGAAATTGATTTGTTGGGTTAAAAAACTTAAAAATGTTATACAAGGCTCCTAATATATTGTTACAACGTTATTTGAAAAATATTAAAAATCCATACTCACAATATTTTTATATAAGCCATTTAAGTATAAATCTTGACAAAATACGTAAAAATTAGTAAATTATTTTGAGTTAAAAATGTATCTTTTTAAATCTAAGATTTTAAAATGTAATACATGATTCCTCATAATTTTATCTACCTTTATCAAAAAAAAAGTCTACAAGAAAGTAAAATTAAATTTTTATGATCTTTTAAAGTTCATATTTTTACAACATTGGATATACACACGATTTCTCATGTAGCGATTTTCTTATTTTGTTGTAATTCAAAACCTAATAACTGTAGACTTTTGAAAATTACACTGGATGTTTATATTTTCATTTTCTATGTACCATACAATTTTGAAAATATTTTAACTCTTTTTTAGTTATTAACGGACAATTTAAAAATGTTTAGTTTTTTAACTATTATAATATCAATAAAACTTTATTTTTTGGGCCAAAAAGCGTGAATATGTAATAAAAGGCGCCTGATATATTACATTGTTACAATAGCAGTTTAAAAGTATTAAAAATACATAGGCACAATTTTTTTTTATAAGCATTAAAAGTTCGAGTTTTGACGAAATTTATCAAATTGAAGATTTACAAATTATTCAGTAGTTAAAAATTTATAAAATGTTCAACTTTTATACCTATGGATTGAAAAATTTAAAACAGGGTTACAATAAATTACTTTATTTACAATAATATCATAAGACTAATCTAACCGTCTTCGCTCAGAATATTTTTTCTTAAGCAATGATATTATATCATCGAATTCAAATTTAAAACAATCCATTACAGTGACCCACTTGTAACATACTGTTCAGCAGAGCGACATCCACTTTCCCACTTTTTTTATCTTGTATACGATTAATTTGAAATAAATAAACATAAACAACAATTGTATTACACTATATTCAAAATTAATTTATAAAATATACTAAATAGTATTACATACGATACACCCAATATAGCTGTTATACTTGAAATCGTATTATATATTTTATAGCCGTCCCTCCCAGCGTTGCCCATGCTAAAGATTTGTTTATTTTTTTTATAAATATATTTGTAAAAAAAATAATATACCATATATCTATTAATTATAATACTAATGTAACCAATGGTAACCACATAAATTAACAAAAAAAAATCATGTGTGAGCTACCCTTTTCTTACCAACCACATGGGTTTATAAGATAAACCATCAACACCCTCCGAGTCTCAAGGAATCTATTGGTATAACTTTTTGTTGAAAACAGTCCAGTAGTTTTTGAGTCTATTAATTTCAGATAAACCAACGGGGGTTAAAAAATTAAAATACAGTGACCAGATATCAACATAAGTTTAAATTATTATAATATCCCATCAGTTATATTATATTATGAAACCTATGGCAACCATTTATAAAAAAAAGTATACATTTCTACTTATTTACTAATATAACTATATATATTATTATATTAATGGCAACCACTTATAACTTTAAAAAAATCACTTTCAGTTATTCCCATTTTACTAGCAACTTTTCTAATTTTTTTTCGTTAAATCCTCATTTAGAATATTACGAAAATTTAAAAAAAAAATTAGACAAATTGGTCCGACACTCCGACCATTCTCGATTTTTTTTTTTTTTTTTTTTTTTTTCGTTTGAACCGACAGCAGAGGAGAATCTGTGTGAACACTACTACTCCTCTGCTGACCATTCTCGATTTATGCGGTTACAAACGGACAACTTTTCATTTTTATTATATAGATTATTTTACAACTACAACTAAAAAGTGATTTTGAAAACTATTTTTTAAGTAATATATTTATGGTTTTTATTTTAAACATTATTCATTTAATAATTTTTACTTATCTGAAAGTGGAATAGTATTGGAAACTACGTGATCATAATTATGTAATAAGTTGCAAAAATATTGAAAAAAAAAAAAGTTGTGATGTAATATAGGTTATACATTTAAAAAACTATAAACGGTATAGCTATTTCTATAGAAATTGACAATTTAGGCTGAGTGTTATTGTGATTTTAGTTATATTATAAATTTAAATAAAAAATGTTTTAGTAAAAACAAATCGGCATTTATTTTTTCGACTAACATAACGGCTTATTGGATATTTTTATTATGGCTTTTTTTCTGTAATAAAATCTAGAATATACATATATAGATTTCAAACAAAAAACTATTAATATGAATCACAATAACATTTGTGCTATTAAAATTATTTTTCTAGTTCAACTGGGAACATTATTATTGAAAGCTGATTAATGTAACGGATAAAATGCAATTGAACGTAAATTAGTTTATTTTTTTTAAATGCATTGCATTAGGTTATGATATTTTCCTTAATATTTCAAAGCGTTATCTTTTAATTTATTATTATTCAAGAAACGCTTAATTGATAATTAATATTTAATAATAATATTGGACTAATAAAAATATAGGTCAGAGAAATTAAATCTTATGTCTATGGTAGAAATGAAATTCCATTACACCCCACCACTTTAAATATGTATGTTTATATTGTATATACATATATATATATAATATATATCTATATATTCTCATGGGACATAATATATTATATCATATAATATAAATTATAAATTTAATACTGAAATCGCTATTTGTATTTTTATGACTATTAAAATATATAGATCTAAAATCATTTTCATTTAACATTTAAATTATATTCGTTAAAAAAGTAATTTAAGCATTAAATTTTACAATGTATAGTTTTAAAGCCGAGTTATTTTTAAGGACATAATAATAATTATGCTTTTACATAAATGACTTAATTTCTTTTTATCATTTATAACTGCTTTATGAAAAACGTCTAAGTTGGACACCTTATTGTCTCGGTTACCCGGCTACTATTAAACGAGGACGCTTTGCACAAATCATAGTATATTTAAACAATAATAATATATAGAATTCTAGGTTAGAACGGGCGGTGGCACAGATCACCATCGGCCGATTCCGGACCTGCTAATTTTAACGCAGCTGCCAGCCATAATGTTAACCTCCTATAATATAATGTATCATCGACATATCACGTTTTGAATGGAGAAAATCAGAAAAATATGTAATTTTTTACAATTTACTACTCAGTATTAGACTATAATAAAAAGAAAATTTTTTCTATTTAAGTATACTCCTTAAATTTCTTTAAAATATTGTCTCCCTCGAGGGAGGGGATGATCATACATTTTAAGCAATTAACAAAAACTCTACAACTTTTTTTTTATTACGAAGTGGTTAGGTAAATTATTATATTACTATAGTATAACCTATTTATTTTTTTTTCACTAGAAACTTGAAAAGTCTATAAGTGATAACATAATTACAGAGATAAACATAAACTACGTACGTAAAACGCGATTATTATTTTTTTTTCGAAGGTGACTTTTCCATTGAGTATATAATATATATTATAAATACAATTATATCTATTAAAAATAAAATATTAAGATGCACGTCGATATCATTGACTACAAAATATATCGCCAATTACAAGTTACATATGATTATATTTTATATTTTAACACCATCAAATGTTTATCTAAAACTTACCAACAAATTATACTTTGTTATGGTAAGTACTAAGTATACTACATAGATATTTTCAACGTTATTTTATCGGTCTGGCCCTGATATGATGTCAGAAACGTCAACTCCTCTACTGATACCAAGGAGTCCTTGGCACGTCTGTACAACAGGCACTTTATCATTTTTATTTTTAATGATTCGTATAGTAAAGTTTTATGACTTATAATAATAGCAAAAAGGCAAAGCGCTAACGAAGGATAATATTTTTGTAAAAACGCCATCTATAACATAAGATAAATTAATTACGTAGACAGTTAATCTCAATTAGCCTCAAATACTGTAATATAATAATGCTCAATGATGTTAAGACTGTAAAATACAAATTATTCAATATTATATTATGTACAACCTTTTACATTTTAAATGCCTATACTTGAAAATGTATATTTCAAAGTCCAAGTTAATGTTCGAGAAACAAATAAAATGTAATGTTATATTTGAGGACCCTGTGAAAGTACATAACAAAACAAAAAGAAAAACTTCAGACCCCTTTCACCTGTCTCTTTCTCCAAAAGAGATCGACACAATTTCACGAGTACTTACGTAACAACAGTTACGCGTGGTAATGTTAAATCAACTATAATACTACTCGAACCAGAAACATAGCATTGTTTAGCAACAAAAAATTAGGTTAAAAATGAATAAAGAACATTTTAATACCATCTGGTAATTTCTAAATTTTAAAATAAGCCAAGAAGTTGATATATTAGTAACATTGTTTATTTTTCAAGATTATAAGCTGTTTAAATGTGCATTAAAAATACTTTAGTTAGTTTAATATTAAAATACAAGTTAAATAAAACATTGCGACTTACGACATGATGGGGAGATAAATGTCAAATCAAAATCTAGTAGTGTTCTGTAAAAAATAAAATACTTATATTAATTAATACGTTGAAGCTTATTTAGTTATATATATATATTATATATATGTAGGTATATGTATATGTTAAGTATATATATGTTTACATGTTTATACATTTATATAAAAAGTTTAAATCATCAATTTTTTTTTTTGGTTTTCCATTAAAAAAATGGAGCACATGTGGTCCAAATTATAATTTAGTAACTAGGTCAAGGTTTCTTGCAAAACATAATATTTTATAGCTGCAAATGCAACATATGCGATACTACAATATGTTTGTTAAGTTTTAAGTACTACATAATATTTGTTATAGGTTTAAAATCGATAAAACTAGTTATTTTTTTTCTGGTATATGGTAGTTGTGGTATAGTGTTATTTAGGTTGGTTATTACTTATTATAATACTGGAAATTTTCTAAAGCCAAATATATATTTGTACTTTTGTTAATATTTAAGTTGTATAGTTGTATTGTTTTGGATCCTTAGAAAGTGGCCTAGAGAGATTTATTATGCTATAATAAACACAGATAACTAAAGAGACCTCCAAACCGAGGAAGAGTTAAAAATATGAAGGTTGAAGGTGTTTCCTGCTGCTACGGGGACAAACACTTTCCAATATTATACATATAATAAACGAATGCCTATATAATACTCCACATACATTTATTTTCAGATAGATTATTCTCAGGGCTATAAGTACGAAGGCGACCAATATCCAAACTTAGTCTTCTACTTCAAGAACACATTCGATAAATAAAAATATTCTAAATGTGCTTTGTATTTTAAATATCCAAATGTAAAATTAATAGTTGAATAATGAAATACGAAACACATACATATTAAGTATTAATAGACTTAATCATAAAGAGCATTTTGTAATGTTTAATTAATTATCCAACATTTCTTTAAGCAATTTTAATTATAATTTAATAGGACCTTCGCGTTAGAAAGCAATTATACTCCATTTTCTCGTTTTCTGAATATTAAATTCTTCGAATATTTTCTTAACATATAATATCAAACTTAAAACATAGAATTAATTACAATTTTAACATAATATTATGTTAAGTTCAAATTTACTTATTGAGTTCTAACACCTAAACACAATTTGTAAATATTACATGATACAAAGAAAAAGTTGACTACCTACATATAACTATAATGTTTATTTGTATATTTTAAAATATTAATAATAAAATCATTATTTAACTTTAAGTGTTTTTTTTCATAAATAATACGAAGTAAACGTAAAATAAATTATATTTGAATATATAGAATAACATTGTGGCGTTACAACTTTTATTTTTATAATTTTTATAAAGTTAATCAAAAATATATATTTTATATAATGTATACAATAATCAATACAGAAAAAAATTGTGTTACATTATATATATTAAAAAATGTATTATTTGGTGATTCAGTTATTAGCGATTTTAATATTGTTAGCTACATTACTGTTGGATGGTCTGTATAATACAATATTGATAAGGTAAATTTGTCAAGGACTGGTTGTTATAAATCTATTAACAACTGCGTATTTGTTAATAGAAGTTATTATTTTTAAAACTCAAATCAAGCGATCATAACTAACAATTGAGCATTAAATATTTTTTAAGACATTTGTTTATTATGATTCCTAACACAATACTTTATAGTTTAAAAAATAATTAGATGATTTAATTTCCAACTTAAAAATTTTGAAGTACCTATGTAATTGAAAGGGCAATAATATAATTTCGGATGATTGCTTTCTAATGGATAAATATATTGTACAACAATGATAGACGGTGAGAGTTTCATACATATATTTTACAGAGAAATGTACCATAGTGTTACGATAATGACGCCAGAAATGAAGCTGCCTGTAGAAATCAGACGTTTTCTCGACTTTCCCATTCACCCGAACGCTTTCAGGCCACTAAAAATATGGTGGGCGTATCGTAAGCTTGTTAGTACAGAAGATATACAATATACACGCGTTATATGTATCTACTAATATTACCTATATTGTATCAACATGATAATATGTGAGTCAATATTGAAAACAAGAACTAAAGTACACCGCTGTTCTTATCAAACCATTATAACATAAAATTATGTTTATCTAGAAAGCCATAATATTCATTACAATGAGACACTAATCACAATTGACACATCCATCATATTATGCAGTGTTTATCAACACAAATATCGAGACATCCGACTTACCTAAGGTCAAATGTATAATCATGAAAATATCAATGTTCTATAATATTGTATCGTTATACTTGTGTTCGATAGTGCCATGGATTATAAATACTATTATTTATAAATTTATAATCAATGATACTGCATTAGTAAGTACATGCCTATGCACCTATACATAGATTAAACACACTTAACATTCAGTGGCTATATATAATTCTAAAATATACAAAAACATAATCCAATTTCATAATTATTAAATCCAGATAATTTTTAATCAATTTAATCTGTACACCAAAGATGTACATGTGGTATTTTGGTTGATAAATACAATTAGGATTATTGTAGGTGTATACTATTATCATTGTTATATTATTATGCACATAAAAATGACTTCTTATAAGAAATGTTAATACTTGAAATAATACTTTTGCAAAAATCTAAAATGAAACACATTTATTGTTTTAATGTAAATGACAAGGTAAATAAATTTAGATAGTGAACAATAACAATTATGCCAATTTATAGAAAAGTCTGTTTACTAAGGATATGCGCAGAATTGAGCACGGCAGTGCAATGTGAAAATCATGTTTTGCTCAAATAATGCGTGAACATCTATTTATTTTCGTCTATTGTTGCAATTTTGTTCGGCGTTATTGGAGGCGGAAGTTTAACCGCATTATTCTAACCTAGATGCTGGGTAACGTGTGCGCCAGAACTCTCTCTGGTGTACCTATCCATCGGGCGTCAGCAGTGGCGGTTTGGTGTACTCACTGCCGGGTATTTCGTAACATCTGCCCCGGCCGCCTTTCTTTTAATTTCGAAAGCTGCCGTCAACAGACTCGGCTTTCACAAAACCAAAGACAAAAAACATAAAGCCTTTCCCTCCCCAAAGCTTAACATGAATGGAATGTATACATAACAGAATATTCGGACTTTGGTCACGTCGATTAACAAATTATTTAAATTTTCAAGAATAAGCCAACATATATAGGATAGATATTGGAGAAAGTACAGAACTAGAGCTATATATACTTCATAAAGATATTTTATATATTAACTAGATCAACAAATAATTTAATTGCATAGAAATTTACAATGCTAAATCTATAGAATTATTTTAAACGTAGATATATTTTTTTTATCATTACTTAAACATAGGATTTATGTTTTAGATGGTTAATCATTTATCATTTAAATTATTAAACTATTTTAAAGTATAAGGTATAATATAATATTTACAATACAAGGTTTTCATATTCATATAAATTATCAAAACAAAAAAAGCAGTCAACTGCAACTGCATATTACTGGTCATAACAATATTAATCAACTTTTATTTATTTATAATTATTGTCAAGAACACTTAAGTAATTATTTTAAAATAGTATAAATATAGGTATATTTAAGAATTATAGGCGAGAATAAATTTACAATTACAATACTCGTTGTCTGTTAGAAACGGCATAGTCAAACTAACAATAGGCATACCTATAGATTACGGAATATAAATGTACTAAATATAGTCAATAAAAGTTAAGACTTTAAGAGTATGTAAAACATTAATATTCGAAAATGCTCATAATTCACTTAAAAATTAAAATATCGTACAGACCAACGAGAGAATACAGATAATGTTGTTACCTACCTAAAGTTTGATAATAGGTCAATTCACTCTAATATCAAAACTAACAGCACATTATTGAAATTGGCGAACGAAAATTTGGTATGTCGTCTTCTTAAACGCGATTAAGGGCACTACACCAACATGCGTTCTTTCTGTCTTACAAACGCATAACATACCAAATTGTACGCTCAGAAATCACGTTTAGCTCTGTTAGTTTAAAAATTAGAGTGAATTGAAATGTAAGAATATTATCTAGTGAACCTAGCTCATAGGTTTTTTTTTATATTTTAATTTTAAAGCAAGTAAGGAGTATTTTAAAATGGTAAATTGTTTGTGAATTTTAAAATAGTTATAATTTGTTTCAAAATTAAAATATAAAAAAAATCCTATGAGGTTCACTAGATAATATTCTTACTTCTAATTTTCATAAGAGGTCAATTCACTATAATTTTTAAACTAACAGAGCTAAACGTAAATCTGCTTAACGTACAATTTGCTATGTTATGCGTATGAAAGACAGAGAGAACGCAACGGGTAGCGCCTTCTTAAGTGTTTGAGATTTAAAACATATTTAAATAATCATTGAATAGCATGCCTAAGTATGTCGATAAATTACTGACTGATATTAAGGAAATGTACTTCGATCAACATATTTAAGATGATGGAGAATTATATGTACCTAATCGTACATTATAGGACACATATCAGACATGTCCGCAAAGTTGGCCGTCGGCTTTGTCAGATCTATTAAAAAAAAATTGGGAAGTCACTCTGCGGCTCTGCTGTATAGTAGATTTCGGCTGTCGAGTGTATACCTTGTCTTTGAGTAGGTCACTATAATGTATGTGTTAAATTTGAATTCAAATTTGAATATAAATCATTGTAGAAATTTTGAAAAACAATTCTGAACGGACACAGGCTGTCAGCACTCAACGTATATTTCTAAAAATATTTGATAATATATTTAAAATGTATTTATATCTATTAATAATAAATAATAAGGTAGGTTGAACTACATTTTTACAAGACCAAATCAAATATATTATAAGATAATTATTATTATTATTATAATTCATATAATATTATTAGCTGTTAAAGTGTAGCTTTTAAAATATTATTCTTCGCTATGTTCCTTAAAAATGGCAACGATTTACGATTATGGGCTCCGGCTCGCTTCAGTAAGCCCGTAATTTGCTAAAATTGGACCGCAACAAAAAGTTTACCGGTCCATTGAAATCTAGGGTGGAGCAAAATGCTCTCGTCTGTTATATAGCAAGATATACAGACATACAGTAGGTACATTAATTTAAGACTGATGATTAATAGAAATAGTAATAAAGCACTAATTTCTACAATCCCATAACTGTCCATATTATTATTCAATAATCAATTTAGAATAATAAATACATTTTATTCTATATTAACCCACAAAATTATTGGCTAGATAATAGATTTTTTAATTGGACTATTGAGTAAAAAAATTAAAAACAAACAATTGAATAATATGTGTTACCAATACATAAAAAAATAAAGGTTAGTACCTATCTATAGGTACTTAATAGGCATAGGGAAATAGCATATAAATAACAATATGCATGCAATAGAAAACTATTGCCACGTGTTATATTCCCGCCACGTGCTATAATGAAGTCCTTGTAAAGTTCGATCGTCTTTATTGTTAGCCTCGTGTTTAGCGTTTGTAAGTCTTTCTCATTGTGCATTAGACCAAACCAGAGTCATTTCGACGCCGTTAGCTGACGGTAAAAAGATATCCAAATTCACTTTCACTCTTATGTGTTCATCTCTTTCATTCCCTCTCTACTTCAAGTCTGTCGTTACTCGTTCTCCACACCAATACATGAGATTCTTCACACCACTTATTTGAGCTCTGATTAAAAATATTACAACCTTTTTTCTCTTAACCCAATACACTGTTTTCTAGTGAACTATTATACCTACTGAAAAACTGTAACCACATACATTATTATTTTCCATAATATATTCTTGCGTCAACAACTATTTCAAATAAAACCAATAATAATAATAATAATAATAAAATTAACTACCTACTGTTATAATTTTCATAAGTAAAAATTGTGAATATAAAATGGTATAAGGTTATTTTAATTAATTTCAATTCGACATTTCATATAATGTTTAAAAACCAAACAAAAATAATAACAATAATTATTATTTGTAGCTATATTGAATTACACTTACAAAACACTTATTATATACACTCTAAACTTTTTAAAAGCATAAAAATCTACTTCTTAATCGTATACCTACATCATATTATTATGGCTGAAAAAATGATGTATATTTGTATAATCAAACACGAAATTTAATTTTCTTTGACCATTAATTAATATAATATTATAATCATTATAAACATTATAATAAAATAAAAGTATATCTATACATAGGTATAAATGTATACTTTCATAAGACAGTAAATAGGTTTTAATTTATTTTATAAAAGTCAACATACATTCATGGTGAATAGGTAAAGATGATTTATTTTGAAAGTCCATATATCTACCACTGTAAGAGAAATTTTAAAGGAATAATTATAAATAAAACCGGGGAAGTCACTCTGCTATATAGGTACAAGGTGTCGAGTGTACCTCGTTATTGAGTAGGTCACTGTAATAATGGGTGTGTTAAATTCAATGATAAATCATTACATACGATGAAAAACGATACTGAGTGGATACGGTTTGTCAGCGGTCAGCCTATATTTCTAAGGACATTTTTTTAAGTATTTATAATGTTATAAATAATACGGTAGGTATATTATTCAAATAGATATTTAGGTTGAACTTATTTTTCAAAAGCAAATCACATATTTATTATAATATTATGTTATGTAATATTAGTATACCTTCTATTAACTTATAACTTAAAAGTCTATACCGACGTACAAATATGTGAATAGGATTGTGGTATAAATATCTTAAAATGAATCCAAATACTTTCAAAATTCCATTGTGTACAGTAAATAATAGTATACGTAATGGCGAATAGAATCAAACCACTGTGAATAATGTTTTTTGAATTACAACACAATTACTTAAATCATTTGAAAATCTAAAATTTCGAAATCGTCTATATTTGAACTTCATACACTAGGTACCTAATAAAAATTAAAGTGACTACGATAAACCTTTTTTTTAATTATAGAAAGAAAAACTTATATAAGGAACCTTGTATTAAATGTTCAAACCTCTGATAACAAAACAAACAGTCTTATACATTTTAAACTACAAAATAATTTGAAAATGTGTACCTATCATACATAAATCAAAAATTAACTAAGAGTAGGAAATTAAAAATATCTATAAAAAGAACAAAAAGAGCCAAAATATTTTTAAAATTACATACATAGTACCTAGTAAATAATATAATTTTGATATTAAATGAAGATTTAAAATCTTTATAGTTATTAATTTTTAAATTACAACACAATTTATTTTACAATTTTGATTAGGTATCATATCAAAAACTAGTTCAGCGTAAAAATTTCAGTGTTTCCCGATGATTTTGAAGTGTTGAAAAAATGTTAACCCCCCCCCCCCCCCCAAAAAAAAAAAAAAAACAAATAAAAATATTTCATCCCAATTTACTACCAGTTACCTCCCGATGAGCATTTTTACTACTAAAAAACGAATATATTCACCCAAAAATAACCATAAATATGGTATACCGCTATATATAATTAATGGATAGTTTATCGATCCACATAGAATAAAAACACATTTCAGAAATAATACGTAATATTGAAGGTTCATTTTATTTTTTTATTAAATATGATAAGAAAATATTATTTATAATAACACGCAAACGTAAACACCTTACTCATATGCTGTACAAATGTACTTACTGCAATGTGACCCAGAAATAAAATATCTACCTAAGCTATACAATTTTTACTTCGCCAAAAATGTTTAAACTAAATTATTAAGTTGATATAAGATAGTATAATAATTTAATAGTAAATATAATTTAATAAATTTAATTTAATTTTAATCAAAACTAGGTAAGTATTATGTATTACATAATTTATAAAAATGTATAATTTTAAATAATTGTATTGGTCTAATTCAATATTGTAATATATAACTAATAGTAATTGAAGTTTACAGTTATAAATCAAATTATAAAACAAATAACACATTTAAATATTGAATTGTCAGCTAATATTTGTATTGTGTAGAACTTTAATATAATTAAACTCGAAAAGGATTATTAATTAATCATAATTTATGTGTACAATAATATTATGGAGTATCAATAAAATAATAAAACTAAAAAGGAAACAACAGCACAATTTGTGGGTTCCCGACTGGCGAGTGGCAACTAAACCGTACAGATTCTAAAATCCATGCAAAATTGGTTACCTACTGAGAATTGTTAATCACAAGTCATTATTTAGGTTAAAGTTAAATAAAATACCTATCGAGACTCACTGTTTCTGTCTCCATATTTAACTATTATACAATTATTGAAATAAAAAAATTTTAAAATTTTACATTAGTTTCTATAATATTTTGAAAGTAGGTAACTTATTATATAATATTATTTACAAAACACCTAAAAATTAAAATAATATAAACAATGGGCATAAAAAAGTTCAAACGTTTTATAACATTACCGTTATATAATAATATTTGCTGTAAAACTAATAGCAATCTAATAGGGAAATAAAATAATAGTAATATAGGATTCTAAATTATAAAATGTGTATCATATTCGGATAAACAAATAATACAACATAGTATTTGAAAAAATATTCTAAACTGATTTCGGTTAACCAGTTAAAAGTTTACGTATCTTTGTAATTATTCGTTGTTCGTTGATTAGTTTTTAGAAAAACCATTAGATAATTAAAATAATAATCCATTTAAAGTACCAACTATCTGTGTCTGACCCCTATCCAACTTAGAGATAATATTTTTTGAATTACAAAAAAATTCCTAATTAAAATCGTTATTTTTCGTTTGAATATCCAAGTGTGTACGTTAACAAGAGTTTTTCTAACGCGTGCACTCCAATCTCCACAGCCAACGCAACCACCTGATCTCAATATTATAACTATCTGTTCCCAAAATGCCTGGTGTCCCCAGAAGGCGTCTAAAACGAATAGTGTCGTGACCTACTTAGTGACTAACCCCCACTTCTACATGTCACAAAGTCCCATCTACGGATGCCCACTGCCCACTGTCCAATGACTTCACACAAGTCCTATGGCACCCTGTCTCTGAAATGTTGTTGATTTAATTTAATATATTTTATTTTATGTAATATTTTATATAAATCCACAACAACAAACATGTTCATTTATAGATTGTACTGTACAATCACATAACTTGTATAACTACTAGATTAAAAATAAAAAAATATATTTAATTTAGTCAAAATATAAACTTTTTAAGCATTTTTAGATTTCTGCAAGAAAATCTTACGAGGAGCCTCGTATTATATTTCCAGGCCATTTAAATCTATATCTAAAATTTTAAGATTTTTTAATTATACTTAAATTTATATATATAAATTAATTAGCAAATGTTGGTGATTTTGACGAATTTAGTCAAAATCTTAACTTCAAACACTATAGTTAAAAATATTGTGCAAATGTATTTTTAAAACTTATGTGGGATCTTATAATATACTTTAAATGCTTTTTGACCGATTCATACAAATTTTATCAATACTAAAAAAAGTTCAACAGTTCAAATGACTGTAAATAGCTTAAAATTAATCTAAAAACTAAAATTGAAAATGTCATTATGAATACAAAATAATTATTTAAGTACCTAAAAGTGGAATATTTCAAGTTTCTACCATAAGTATTTTTTATAGAAATGCCTACAGAAAAACAAGAAAATCGATTGAGGATAAATTATTATCTTACATTTTAATCTTACTATAGATATCAAATTTTAATTCAATCGCACTTACATATCAATTTGATATTCGAGGAATCTAATATTACTATTTCAAGCCATAAGTATACAATTTTAAAATTATTATTAACTACCTATTATAACTACAAAATAATCTATATATTTTCAATTTTTCACGTAATTTTCGTATTTTGATATTATTTAATACTTATGATAAGCAACCACGAATTACATTAAACTGTCAAGCTTTTAACCAACAAAAATTGTATCAAAGATAAATTGAAAGAAAAACTAAAAAAAGTCAAAAATGTCAAATACCCACAAAAAGACTAAATTATTTTAAAATTAAACTTGAAACTTGAAACTTTCATAGTTTTATACATTCTGAGCGGAACTCCGATGAAAGTCTTTATTATATACAATGATGATATTGTGTGTGGTATTTAGATTTTTTCTTGTCTATACCTAAATTATTCTAGTACATCAATTGAAGAATTTATTTATTTATGTCGAACAAAAACGAGTTTACATTCCAAAATACAGAAGGAAATTAGTTTAATATGTTAATCTATGATAAACAAAATCAAAGAAACCTAAAAGTTGTGTAGCTGAATTGAGTCACACAGTACATATATAATGATCATAAGATAAATTGTTAGGATATTAAATATAAAAAAAATGCAGAAAATATAATTTATATAAGTATTAAGTATTATTAAAAATGGAAAATCTAAAAAAAGTATTCAATAATTTGACCTGACAATAATAAAATATATTATATCCTTCTCATCAAAGGCCACCACCATCACCACCACCACAGACAACGGATGATTTAGAATGTCTGAAGCCTTCTTTAATAGCAGCTGCTCTGACCCGTACGACCTCGGCACATTATTAGGGTCCAGTCATACACAACGGCCGTACACTCTTTGTTGTCTTAAGGACAAACAAAATGAAAAAAACCTACATGGACAGTTTTATTACTTAGAATTTATTCAAACGTCTGCCGAAATAACGGTTATATTTAAACAGGTGGACTCAAAATAAAAAAAAATTAACCACGCATTTTCTCCAATCATTTTTCGAAAGTCAAAGAAAAACTAATCATTCTGTATAAATTAATTTTAAGACATATAAACACCAGGAAATATATTATATAGGTATGCCTGCCTGATTTTTCGATTATTATTTTTATAGATATATATTTTTTATGAAAAAAGAAAACCATAAATTTTATGTGGGTTGTAATGATAACATAATATTATTATAATCAATATATTATGAATATTGAATAATATAGGTTGTATACGTATAATGTTAATATTGTACTACACTCATGATTTTCATGTGCTAGGAATATTCTTTTTGTCTGTTTCTGTTGCTTTAAAATATATTTCTATTTCTATTTAAAATATTATAACAATTTCAGATAAATTACCTTCAAAGCACAGACCATTGAGTATTTGAGTTTATTAAATTCCAATGCCATCTCGATTAATCTGACCAATCTTTAATAGTTCATTACAGATCGCACCACGTTATATTATCTATGTCTTATATTATAATAAACAGCATAAATTAAACATATTACAAAAAATATATTGGTATCATGAAAATCATGAATGTTTTCAAAGAAATTATAAAAGTACATTTTGATCAGCTCTATATAAAGTTAATAAAAAAAAATTACTGTTGCATCAACTTTACGTAGGTTTTTTTTTTAAATTAATATAAATTCTTATATAGGTACTTCCGTTAATGGCTTAGTGCTATATGTTTTATTTATTTGCAAAAACCAATTGGATGTTTATGGGGCACAATAGATACAAAGTAAGAGGGCTGTGGGTGTCTCGACAGAGAGACGGACCTAGTTAACACCGGTTTCGAGAACGAGGTCATCATTGACTTATGGTATAGAGCACCTGGCCGACCCGACACAAATACTCTAAACGGGGCCCGCCATTATTCTACATTTTCTATCGGACTAAAGCAGTGTAATTTACGATTATTCAAATCATTTGTCTTACTTGCATACTATATTGCTCAATTTCAGGTTAGATCGATATCTTTAAACAATATATGCACTACGCTACTGCAGCATAAATAAACCCCGAAAAACGTAAAAAGAAATGTAAGTAAGTTTTTTAAGTAAACCGAATATAATTACATATAAATCATTAATTTAAAAATTGTTTAGAAGAACAAATTATGATTTAAATAAAAGGTACCAACACGAAATAATATTATCAACTATTTGGCCAATTTTCGAATGAAATAGCATTCAAATATATAAGAAATAAATGTGTTGTTAACTTTTTTATTACAACTTACTGAAAAAGTATTTAACTTTACTACAATCAATTAAATATAATTTTTTATATTACACCATATCCATAAAGACATATTAATGTGTCTATGGCCCTATAAATCATGATAATTAATAATTTATGAACAAATGATAATAAATGATAAGGAATAACACATTGACATACATACATTGATACCCTCAGAAATCATTATAAAATGTTAGACTTATACAATATTATACGTTACTAATAAATTTATATTTCCTATACACAAACATATTAAACAAATACACATAATATATTTATTTGAGTCAGCGAGAGGTTAAATGTTTGATAAGAGGGCAAACAAACGCGACATGTAAAATACTTTCTAAGAGAAATGCGGTCAACACGCGTATTGGTGAGTAGGGAGGTCGAGCGTTGTGCAAAACACTGGGGTTCGATTCGTTCCAAATTTCACGCGCCTGTCGCTTTACCGTCATTTCGGTCAAGCCCCTACAATTCGATGTATTGCCATCTCTCTTCTTAGTTACATAACGTGTGCAGGTTATATTATTTAGAGAAATCTAAAGAAGGTAGAAAAATGTATTAAGTACCTTTATGTGTTTTAAAAAAAATGTGAAAAAATATATTATAGCTAATACTATAGTATCATGGAAATATAATATGATACATAAATGTATGCATAATGCATATACATATATAATACTAAATATTACCGAATGTACCAAAATTATCATATACTAGGCATTATTAACGTTTTAATCCCCTATAATATACCTATATATATAAATATATATTAAATAAAATTACTTAAGTATTTTACAATATTAAAAAACTTGTGTGCCGGTTAAATTGCAGTTAAGATCGTGTACAACTGTACTATCTTAACTGCAATTTAGGGTAAACAGTAAAAAAGTCCGAGAAAAAAATGGTTAAGAAAATATATTATTTACTAAGTGTCTAGGTATATACATAGTTATTAATTCTGAATTTATCATTATCATTACCATAACTATTATGATAATTTAGATAGAACCAAAATAGTAACATTTATACACCTATATAATAGGAATGAAATTTTTTTTCTATTTGTAAACATAATTTTGTAAATTAATTGCATCAAAGTAAGTTTAGTTTTTTAACCTACTAGGCTACCAATACACTCAATAATCTAGACTATCCTTAAGCAAACAAAAATTAATTAAATTTCATTACAATAAAATTACGATTGTATTGTGATAATATAGTCAATTTATTAATTATTATCAATAAAAACAATATGAATTATAATATTTAAATTTCAAACAAATAATAAGCTATAACAAATTAACGAACAGAATCCGGACGTTTACAAATATACAATATTATAGTATGTAGTAAATATACGTTTACATATTATAATGTAAATTAATTATTACCTAGTTATTAAATTGATAACACATAATTTCATAAAATCATAACATAAGATAAATACATTTGTAAGATACACGTTGAGTGAACGCTGCCTAACATAATGACCGTTATTTAATCTTCTAAAGTTTCATTACGCACGTCCTCCTTGTAACAATGTACCACACACCCATAAATCCTCGCATAAATCCATGACATTATTTTTATCAAATATGTATGCACTGTGTTGGAGGTCCCTAGATTATTCTCATGCTTATATAACAGATACAGTTCCAACCATGAACAAATACTTTAAAAGTTATGTTTATCAAAGCGTGACAGGGAGAATATATATTCAATAAATTATACTCATGTATCATTAAATTAAACTAGGTAGATAAGAAACACGCATAAATGTATTTTAAAGCAAAATACACACTAATAAAATATTAGCAAAAAGAAAAGATCAAATAAAAATAAAATAAATTTATTTTACATTTAATAACAAAACGAACCAGGTAGGTTAGGTACTTATAAGTTATATTAAAAGACAATACAAGTATAAACAAAACACAATTTCAAAGATCATAGAGTAAGATCTTTAAATAGTACTTATTCCGGGAAATCAAGAATTGGTTGAAATTTGAATAGTGAACGGAAGGAAATGTAATTGAAAGAGGTAATTTAAAAAAATTGTTGAATAATTCAGTTTGTATTTCTTTAGTGAAGTTTTAGATTCTGAGCGAAGCGATAAATGAATTGATTTTACAATGATGTGTTTTTTTATTTTTGTCATCACCTTTATTCACCTTTTGAGGCAGTAAAAATGCTTCGATTTTATCTTTCAGCATTTTTTCTAGTAGGAAAGTGCTACCAGAAAGCACTAGTAAAGCTAGTACTTTGGCGGGTCAAAAGTAAAAATTTCTTATATTTAAAAACGCATTGGAAAATTTTTAAACTGCAGAATATTATAAACTATGACTATGCGAGTATCGTATAACTGTTAAAAGTTAATAATAAATTTAAATGTTATTTTTTTATGTTTACTTATTATAATTATTTCTGATAGAAAACAATTAAAATCAGAAGTATTCATTAAAGTTTTTAAATAAAGGCGAATAAACTTTTCTTTTACCAAATAAATAGAGGTAATAAAAAATGTAATTGCATTTATGATATCAAACACTATTACATGTAACGCATAATAACTACTTATGCAATTGGATATAATAATAAATTAAATTTCTTACGACGATAAAAATTGTCATTAATTATTTCTTTAAACTTGAATAATAGTAATAATGGATAAGATAAAAAAATGTATTGTTTTATATATTTTTGTAGTTCCGCTGTTCACCTGGGTCCCATATAAGCTTTCGAGTAAAACTCAAAAACAATTAATTATAAGCCATTACGTAATAAATAATAAGTTATAGAAGGCAAGTGTAAATAGAAATCATGTTCATGTTTTGAAATTATAAATTGTTTAAGTTATACATGGAACTGTGTGAAAAAAAGTCAATACTTTTACTTAAAAAATTACTGTTATAGCCCAGAAAGTCGTCGTTATATTAATACACCTGTGTTACCATTGCCTAGAACTCTAACAACTTCCAGTATTTACCAATATAAATATTCAAAGAAATTGTAACTACAATAATTAATAAAGTATTTTTAAAAATGGGGCAAACAAGTAATCGCTCTGCTGAACAATATGAGTCGAGTGTAGTAGAGTACTTCGTTATTGAGTAAGGGCACTGTAATAGATCATGGATGTGTTACATTTCGTTACAGCTGTAATCAATACGTTATTATAGGTAAACAAATATAATAATAATTTATTAATTTAAATATAACGGGCAGTAAGACAATTTGTAATATAACAGATAATATACCTATATTTAAATTAAATCCAGCAGGTTAATAAACAAATTATATAAAGAAATGTAGGCATAATATTGAACTATTAATAAAAAATATGATACACATAAGCAGAAAATTTAATTTTAACTATAGGTAATGCGAATTTAAAAAAGCTGTGGAAGTCGCTAGGATGCTGTATATATACGTAATATAGGTGCTGACTGTTTCTCTTCATTGAATAGGTCACTGTAATGTATGTGTTAAATTTGAATTATTGAATTAAATGATTACTCGTTCTGTACGGTGTACAATTTCAACTTCAAATGTTTACAAAACAAAAATAGTGCTATGCATTTTTTATATTTTTAAATAGCTTTAAAAATAACTTAATAAAGTTGTATAGGGTCAATGTATTCAATTTTCAAACTTTTTTACCTAAATATTTTAAAAAACGCTAAAAAAATAATAGAAAATTTAAAATTTCTATAAATAGCTTAAAATTAGTATAAATATTTAGAAAATTTCATTGAGTAATAATTTAAGTAAAAATGGTATTTTACATGGTTATAATTAATCCAATTTCATTTTTAATTTAATAATTATAATTTCAGACGTTCATAAAAAATATTTACGGAATTCCTTTCAATTTTTTAATTTCTAACTATTGTAAGAAAAACTTACATGAAACCTTGTATTAAATTTACGACATTTTTTACATAAAAACAAACATTGTATCATACATAAATCGAAATAAAATTGACAATTTATACCTGTAAATATCACCATAAAGAACCAAAGTGTTTTGAATATTATTTCATGTCAAATTTTAATGCTAATTTAAATATTCCGTAAAAATGTCAAGTCTCTATAGTTATTAATTTACGAGTTACAACAGAAAAACAAAAAAAACTGGTTTTTTTGTTCCCGGTTATTTTTAAAACTACTGAGATATTTTTACTTTTGGCTAAAGGTATTGAATTTATAATACACCAATACTATAAAATCAATGCCCAAAGTAACAACACATCATGGTAAATTGAATGCATTCATCGCTCCGCTCGGAATCTATATATACATATACATTATACTTCAATAATATTATGTTTCATTTTTAAATTATTTTATTAATTAATCCAATAACATAATAATAATGAAATTATAACACACAAATAAACCAAATGATGGTTGGAAAAATAGAGCCAACGTAATAATTGAATACATTTTATATAGCCAGTGGTTATAGAAAAAGGTCAAGCGTTTAGGTTAAATGTTATGGTCGAAAAATCAGGTTAATCACAATAACTTGTAGCCATCAGCTGTATGCCCTAGAATATATTATTATCTGCGATAGCAAAGGTATACTTTAGTAGTTTTGTGTAGCAATAGGGTTTAATTTGACAAATAATATAAACATAAAAAATGTGTTCAACATACACCGTGTTAGAAAATATCTGATATTATTGTTATAAACTCATTTAAACTCATTTATTTAGTATTTTTATACTTCATTATAGAATATTTTTCAGAAAAAAACAATATGCAAAAATTATATAACCAATAATGTATTGTTACAGTGTTACTTATGCAATTATGTACATTTATGATTATAAATTCATCAAATTCAAACATTTTAAATTTAACGAGTAAAATTACACACTCATTACTTTTTTCCATGTATTATAGTTAATCAATAATCACTTATGGTCTCTTATAAATACTAAAACAGGATACTGGGAAAAACTATTAAAAACCTACTTCCAAATTTAACTATACGCCTATTATAGTATATAGTATAGTATTATAGTATAATATACTATTACATTTTATCATTGTTTTAAAAACCTAGATGTATCATATATGATAGTTATGTAATAGTGAATAAACAAAATATGATGGATATATAATATATCATAGATAAAATAGATTAAATAAATTTGACAATGAATCATATTTATAAGTTATAATACCGCAGTTGTACTAAAATTTTAAACATTGATAGTTAAAAAAAAAAATCATGTAGGTAAGTGGATATATTAATAATTAAACAAAGACTAAATTACAATATCGGTGTTTCTAGGGCCCTGGCTGGTATTTAACAATAGAGAAGGCACATTTGTTGGAGATCCTATTTATTCACGCCATTCTATCATATTGACCTGAAACTGTATGACGGTAAATATACGTACATACAGTCCGCGTTCTTTTAACGCCCACTATTGACTGTTTGACCTCATGAAATCGTTTCATTTGCTACAATTATTATTCAGGATAGAAAGTACAAAACAGAATAATCCACTTTAGTTAGTTTATGGCGATTATTATGTCCTAGATCTCGGGTTTCCGTTATGGTCTTTATTTTACCCAGAAATGTCAACGTATTTATTATTGAACATTCTCTACTAAACGCTAAGGTGTTGATCAAATAATTTATCTCTTGTTCATGAAATGACTTAGATAAATCCAAAAATAATTGTTTTTATTTTATTAGACAATAAACTATAGACTAAATATTTTAGAGGTGTCATATCGTAAATTTGTAATACGTTTTTGAGTAAAAAATTGAAAAAGTGCAATAAGAAAAAGTTGAGTAGTCAAAATATATTTAGCCAGTCATACTAACCGATCGGTTGTTGTTTTTAGAATTTATATGAATTATAGATTTCGGGAATAAAACTGTATGGGATTATGATATTATAATATTATTATTATTGTTGTATTTGTACAATATATCCCGTACAACAATGTTCCTTTTCCTTCTCAAAACACACAAACACACACACCCATACATACGTCATACAGAGTACATACCAACTTACATATGCATTTCCTACTATAAATTATTAAATACCAATTTATTATTGTTACAATAATTTCTCAATAGTTACACAATATAATATTTTCTCAAAATATTATAAAAATAGGCATGTTTTTGCCCTAATAAAATATAATAATGATTAAACAGCAACAACCGGCTGCTTTTAAAATCAAACAGGGGAAAATGCCCACTTTGCCTCAAAAAAAAAATTTAATTATGCCACTGCCACACAAATTTTTCTACCTTTAACAAAAAAAAAGTTAACTACCGGCAAGTTAACCAGGAAGTAATATTAATGACCATTTAAATTTAAAATTTTTACGATATTAAGATATACACCGGCAAATTAACGAATTTCCATTAATCGGTTTTTGATATTTTGTTGTACTTCAAAAACTTGAAAATATAATACAAGGTTCCTTATAAGTAATTATTAGAGGAACTTAAAAAAAAAGTTAAGCAGAAGTCCCCAATAATTTTTAAGAGGGTCTGAAGTTAAAATGTTGACAAAAATTATCAAATCACGAAAATTAGGAAATTATTTTGAGCTCGAAATTCATAAAAAAATGTCTATGTTTATCTATGATTTGAAATTTTTATACAATATACTCCTTCAGATTTCCTACATTGAACAAAAAAAAAAATTTACTGGAAAATCAAATTTATTTTTTACGAGCGTTTTAAATTAGACATTGGATATTCACCCGCGGTTAATTAAAAAGATCCCCAGGATGAACGTACCGGAAGGGGTTCAGCTGTTCGGATTTTCAGATGAATTAGCTTTATTTGCAGCTGCACAGACATCGGATGCTCTGGCTGGTGTGGTAAGCCCCATACTAGAAGCCACTGATGCGTGGATGGGAGACCATGGACTTCAACTAGCACGACACAAGCCTGAGGCCATCATGTTGTCAAAGAAGTGGTCGTACCGGGATCCGGTGAACTTAATGTCTTAATAGGAGGACGCCCAGTTCCTTTAATAAAGAAGGTGCGATATCTAGGACTTCATCTCGACCCGCACTTAACCTTTAGTGGTCACTTTAGGATATCCTGCTCGCTGACTGGTCCAGTAGGTGGAGGCACTGGCACGGTAAGAACTCAGCTTGAACGCGTAAGATCCTCCCGGACTTGATAAGATGGGTGAGAAGACGCCCCAAAGACCTCACTTCAACGTAACTCAGACTCTTACGGGACATGGATGCTTCAGGTACTATTTGCACCGGAGGAAGCGCACCTCCGACGCAGCTTGCCCCTACTGCCAGCACCCGATGGATACGGCCAAACACACAATTTTCGACTGTCCTCTGGCGAGTTATGAGTATTTTAAAATTGTTAATTGTTTGTACATCTTAAAATACTCATAACTGGTTTTAAAGTTGAAATATAATAAAAAGCTTATGAGATTTCCTAGATACTATCTTACCTTAAAATTGTATAACAGGTAAATAATTTCAAATTATTGAATTATTAATAAATATTTAAAAAAAAAAAAATGTTTTTCTTTCAATAGATTAAAATGTTATTTTAATCTATTATTTTAATTATATACACAAGTATCTAAAAATACTTTAAACAAATATCTGATATTTAATAGTTATTTATTTTTCTAATTATTTGTGATAAATATAACCAGATTCTTAGTCCTTTTAAAACCAAATTATTTTATTTGTATTATGAAAATAATAATAACAGGGAAGTAAATTTAGTATTTTTTTAATTAGTATCTACTAATCTACATATTATAAACATGAATCACATAAATTGAATGAAGTGGGGGCGCAAAAAATGGATTAAAGAGATAGGTGTCTCATTGAAATGTATAGGTGGATGAGTAAATGCTTAGGTGTCATACTGGAGTACTTGACTTTTTAGTTCTCATTAAGTACTAGGAAATTGGAGTACAATTGTCAACTAGTATTTACTACTTTATAAGTCTGTTTAAGGTAAATGGATAGATAAGACAATAATCTTTTGTTGTCTCACAAATGAAGTTTCCTCTGCTACTGCATTTGAATATAGTATACATTTCTGCTATAAATACCTATCTTTATTGCATACAATTTAATAAAAAGGTAAAATTATATTGAATGGAAAAAAAGCATGATATAAAATAATAATTATGGTATTTTTTCCAATTAAATATACATGTTTAAATTAAATGATAAAACCGACATAATACAAATGTAGATCTACATATTAAATATAGATGTTTGTAGAAAGTATAGTAAATAACTATTTTCTATATTTTTAGTTTCTAAACAAATCAACAGTGACTACACGAGATTGGTTAATATATATATATATATATTATAGATGCTTTATTTCAATGATCAATTACATTGCAGTTTAAACTGTGAAATACAATATTTTTTATCCATTTTTAATAAAGAAATGTGTTACAATTTGAATTGATTTCATATTGATTCACTTTTACTAACTTAACTACATAAATGATGTTGGAAGTTCAACAAAATATGTTTTTTATTTATTACATTATGTAAAATATATTTGAATTAAAATACAGGGATAAAATATTTATTAAGGGGACATCAGTCTAAATGTCAAATGTATAAAAGAAAAATGCCATTAATTAGTAGGTAACTCATAAAAATTTGAACTCATTTTTAAAAATATCGAAGTAGTACTTTGATGAAGATAAGTAACAGCAAAATTTCATGTTTCCATCGCAAGTTACCAAAATGGAACTACCAATATATCATTGAATAACATATTTCTAATAGTTTATAGTAAATTGTATGTTTAATATAATTGTTTTGTTCTATCTTCTACATGTATTTTGATTATTCCAAATTCCAATCATATCATAATCAATTACTCATTCAGGATTTAAATATTATTTCTAACAAAATTATTCTAAAATACAGATAAACCTACTATTAAAATGTAAAAACATTACTTTATAATTCAACATACCCTATCTTGCAGTGAAGCATTTAGGAGAGGGCGAAAAGGGCAAATTTTTTGTTAGGGGCAAAAAATTATAGCATTTGCTTTTTTTGGTATTATGTAATTCAAATACATACCTACAAATTTTAAAAATATTGTGAGCATCTAATTAGAAATTATACGATAACTAAGTAATAAGTATATTATATTATATATATTATACAATATGATATAATATTCTCGTTCAATATTCATAACAATTAATAACTTTTATCTTAAGGACCTCGAGTTTGGCGATCAGACCTGGTAGGCGTAATAAGTACTAAGCGACTACTGTCTACTTGTCATATTTTTAGTATACACTATATTAATATGTGCTGTTCTTAACTCGTCAAAATACGTAGGATCTTAAAAAAAAATCTAAATACATTAAAGGTGGAGGTAAATTGCAATGTTGTGTGCATGCGTAAAATCAGAACTTTGGTACTTTGGAAAAACACAACTTACAAAATAATGGTTTCTGCAAATTTTTTTTGCACCATCGTTCTTAGCTTGATGAAATACATATTTCAAATACAAAAAAAAAAACCAGAAAAACGGGTGGAAGCTAAAGTGAATGTGTTCCATTATTTAATTATTAGACATCAGACATCCACCTCCTCCCTGCTGGCCAAAAAGAGGGGCAGACTTTTACGAGTGCCCTGGGGCGCATAATTTCTAAATATGAGCCTGAAACCCACTTTATTTTATTATAAACCATATTATATACAAAGGTATATTGTATATTGTGTGCCTACTAAGTCTGCAAAAAAAAAAAAACGAACACTCAACAACTGTAAGTACCTATATGATATTAAAAATAAGGGTTCTCATAAAAAAATAATACAGTTCTGAGGCGCAAATGCAGATTACATCTGTTAAAAAATTATAAATCAAATACATGTAGGCCCCCAGTAAACTAGTTTCGTGTTCTGCAAACTGAATAAAAAAATGTCATAAGGTACAGAGTAACATAGTTAATGTTTACTCTGTTTCTGTATAACATGCATGGATAATATTTTGTTTTTCTTTAGTTAACTACAATAATTAATATTTTTGACAATAATCTGGGTTTCCACTAAACCATGTCATATTGTGATCCATATGTTCCATATATTTAATATGTAGGTAAGAAAATGTCAATGACAAATTACCTACAAGTTGAATATAATATTCAACTATATATGACACCACGTAATAGCGGAAACCCGGTTTACTCATAAATTCATGAATTACATTTTTAAACATTGGACAGTACTAAGGTACATTGGCATTATATTTAAAGAATAAAATAAAGATAATAATTATTTAATAAAGAAAAGTCCTTATAATATAAAGCCGTAAGCAGTTTTTAGTTTGTCCCTGCTAACCTAGAAAACAATAAAAACCAATTTCTCTGAATTTTTGCACAGTTATTCCTGATAATTCCATGAACATTTTAGCACCAATTTTAGCCTTCAATATGCCCTCTACCAACCTCCGTAAACAATTGTTTAGGAAAAAACCTTATGGTAACAAGGCTATATATACATGGTTATTGGTTGTTATTGGTTACAGAAAACAAAATAGTAAATGTTATTAGGTTTGGAATGATTGGAAAATGTCCAAAATTGTATTATTTATTTGATAACCGCCATGGAAATTCGATATATATAATATTATTATAGTTCGAGGGGTGGTTTTCAAAAACTTTGATTTTCTAATTTGTAGTTAATTCTAAGTCATCTGTTCAAGGGTTACAGCACAACTTTGGAAAATTGACTCTTTTGCAATTATTAAAAAATTCTTATTTTTATTTTATTTATCTTGTGTATCATAAATTACCCTCCAAATTGTATGATTTTTAAATGTAGGTACATGATTAAATGTAATATTGCATGAAACACACAAAGATACATTTGACTATCTGTATGTCTTGGAAAGGGTTCGAAACAAATGAACCGATATATGATGGGGTTTTCCGTTATTCTATGACCTGGTAAATAAAATAGTAATTATGATTGGATATAATTTTACATCCATATTTTAAAATTGATCAAAAGAACCCAAATAACAGCTGTAATAAAAATCTGAGCAGCTTAGATTTAACAGAGTTTAACAGAGTTATTTAATTTGTCACGGGCAATGCTAGTATAGAATATAATATAATGAATTTCACTTAAGTATCTATTTAATATTACATTTTTGATTTACCAGAGTGTTGATGATGACACATCAATAATTGAAATGTTGATTGACAGTCTAAAAAAAACATTGATCAATAATTAAAATAATTCTTTGCATAATACCTACCACATAATAGAATTGTAATTTATTAGGTATTGATCGATTATAGCAAGACAATATCAAAAAACATAAATCGAGAAGGATGATACACTTTATAGAGGTGACAATTGAAACTTACCAGGTGAACCTTAGGCTTCGTATTCAAAGGGAACAGTATAGGACAAAAACCTTGACACTAATGTTGTAGCAGCGATATATTTTATTCTACGAATCCCGTTCAAAATACACGATAAAACGCAGTGTCATACGATGTAGAACATTTAACAATTAATGATCATAATAAAACATGGCCGAAAAATAATTCACAACACTCGTAATTTCATTGTATAAGACCAAAAATTATACCCGATCAAATATTATACAATCTATATAGCCATATAGGTAATAATAATAACAATCACTATAATACAACTATAGTATCAGGCTCCTGCTGTGTAGTGTGTAATTAATAATTAATAATTAATGTTTGTACTTTGTGAACGGTCCTTATCACACAAATTCGATTGACAATATTCCGTGTTTGAGCGTTTTGCGAGAATCGCGGTTGCACAGCATAACAAATCAATATTATAATATTTTTTGCATCGCGTTATCAATTTTCATTTGTTTTGGCAGGCATGTGATTATCAGGCCGCGCCGCCACCGCTTACTGAATACTGGTTACTCTACTCAAAAACTTTGAGAACTTAAAAATTATATTCAATTTTTTAAATAAATAACAATTTGAGTACCGCCTTGAACTACTCAAGTACTACTCTTGAAAAATGTCCATTGAAATCGAGTCCGCTGAGTTCGTAGTATCCATTACTATATTATTATTCAATCTATTTAACAAAATGTTCTCATTACCTTACTAACTTAACTTTGTTTACAGTGTCATCCGACTTATACAGCAATATCTAAAGGAGTCAAATCTAATGAAATCTCTGCAAACCCTTCAAGTATTTATTTTCACTAGTCCACTGTTGAACGTATATAATAAAAACATCCATTTTTGTGATAAAAAAATTGAATATACCAACAGTTTTATTTGTTTAGATTAGGTTTTTTATAGTAAATTCGTTTTCAATATTTTTTTATAACATTTTCTAGGAAGAAACCAGTGTATCATTAAACACGGTAGACAGTATCGATGGTTTTGTTGCAGATATACACAACGGTCATTGGGATACAGTATTAAAAGCAGTACAGTCGTTAAAATTACCTGATAGTAAATTAATCGATTTGTACGAACAGGTTAGTATCCTACTAGTATTTATATTAAAGAAATAATAATAATTTAAAATATAACTATATTTTATTAATTGGCAGGTTGTATTTGAACTAATAGAGTTACGTGAACTTGGAGCTGCTCGATCACTTTTACGTCAAACAGATCCTATGATTGCTTTAAAACAACATGAACCTGATCGTTATATACACCTTGGTATGATTATATTTTTGATAATTTTAATAAAATATTCGCACTTTATACATTTTTACAATAAGCTAAATATTTTTTTTAAATTAATTTATCTTCAGATTCAAATTATTGTGCTGTTAGTACATTTTTGATTTTAACATTATTTTTTTTTTTTCTAGAAAATCTTTTAGCTCGGTCTTATTTTGACCCTCGTGAAGCATATCCTGAAGGTACATCCAAAGAAAAACGTAGAATTGCTATTGCCCAATCATTAGCTGGTGAAGTATCTGTAGTACCATCATCAAGACTATTAGCACTGTTAGGCCAAGCATTAAAGTGGCAACAACATCAAGGCCTTCTACCTCCAGGTATCTTAAAAATTAATCATTCAAGTATTGAAAAAACTATATTAGGTATATGAGTTATTAATGTTTGCTTTTAGGTACTTCAATTGATTTATTTAGAGGTAAAGCAGCAGTTCGAGATCTAGAGGAAGAAACATTCCCAACTCAATTATTTAAGCAAATTAAATTTATCCAAAAGAGTCACGTAGAATGTTCTAGATTTTCACCAGATGGCCAGTTTTTGGTGACTGCCACTGTAGATGGATTTATTGAAGTATACAATTTTGTTACAGGAAAAATAAGAAAAGATCTTAAATATCAAGCTCAAGTAATATTTATTGTCTAAAACAACTGATACCTATAATATATTCTTGTAATCAAACATTTTTTTTTCAGGATAATTTTATGCTTATGGAAGATGCTGTACTAAGTTTAAATTTTTCTCGCGATAGTGAAATGTTGGTATCAGGCTCCCAAGGTGGAAAAGTAACTGTTTGGAAAATACAGACAGGACAAGTGATGCGAAAATTTGAAAAAGCTCATGTACTTGGAATTACTTGTGTACAATTTTCTCGAGATAATACTCAAATTTTGACTGGTTCATTTGATATGACTATAAGGTGAAATTACTAATAGTAATAGAAAAATATATTTTTTGTAAAAGTTATATGAATGTTTTTTTTTTTTTTTTATTAAAACAGAATTCATGGTTTGAAATCTGGCAAAACGCTTAAAGAATTTAGAGGACATACATCATTTATTAATGAAGTCGTATATACTGTTGATGGTCACAGTGTAATCAGGTGAATATTATTATAAGATTTGCCTTAATGGTTATTATAAGTATATTTTATACATATATAGTGCATCCAGTGATAGTACTGTAAAAGTTTGGAGTGTGAAAACCACAGAATGTACTCACACCTTTAAATCCATGGGAGCAGCTGATGTGGCTGTTAACAATGTGCATCTTTTCCCTAAAAATCAAGATCATTTTGTTGTTTGTAACCGTTCAAACACTATTGTAATAATGAATATGCAAGGCCAAGTAAGTAATAAACTGATATATTAAGAGGACGTCATACCCGCATATGTTGTCTCTGTCTTACTAACGCATAATATATCAAAATGTACATCCAGCAGTTACAATTTTGTATTGTAAGCTTAAATATTAAAGTGAATTGACTTATTATCAAACTTAAATGTAAGAACATTATTTGTGTTCTCTAGTTGGTTTTTTACGATATTTTAATTTTAAGTGAATTAATATTATTACTACCATATTAATATTTGAAAATGCTCATAATTCACTTAAAATTTAAATATCATAAAAAAGTAATGTTCTTACATTTAAGTTTGATAATAAGTCAATTTACTCAAATATTTTAGCTAACAACACAATATTGGTATTGCTGGACGTGCATTTTTATACACTATGAGTTAGTAAGACTGAGACAACACATGAGGGTACAACATCCTATGAAAATATTTTTAAACTAACATTATACTAATAAAAAAATATATATATTTAAAGATTGTCAGATCATTTACAAGTGGTAAACGTGAAGGTTGCAATTTTGTATGTTCCACTGTGTCGCCTAGGGGAGATTGGATATATGCAGTTGCCGAAGATTATAATTTGTACTGTTTTTCTTTGAACAGTGGAAAGTTGGAAAAAACCCTACAAATACACGAAAAAGATGTTATTGGACTAACACATCACCCTCATCAAAATTTATTATGTACTTACTGTGAAGATGGTATGGTACGATTATGGAAACCTTAAATTGTTAATTTTTACTATCCTAATAGTATAAATAAAAACATTATTTTTAACTTATTAAATAAAAAAATAATTTTTTATGATAATAATTGTTAAATAAATACAAGACATAAATATTGTGTATTGAGTATCATAATATTGTAATAAATCTAATAAAAATTAATTAAGTTACTTTTTAAATTTTAATAATGTATGTATGATATAATCTGTTGTGTATGTATTTTTAATTTCAGACAAATTTAGTCTAGTTTATTGACTGTATACTGTAAACTTAAATAATTTTAATAAATAAATATATCTTAGTCTGTGCTCTAAACAGTATATACGTACTAGCTAATCAAAAATTGTTCTCATACATTTGTTCCCATACCTAATAAGATATGGGTTCTTCATTCCTTACCCTTTAGCACTGCTATTCTCAAGAGCTATTCCCAATTTTTTATTGTTAAAAAAAGTGTGACTTGGAAGATACCGAACCGATACAAGAGACAGCCGGGTAGTCGGTTGTAACAAAACTTCTCTGATGAAACTTTACAAAATGCCATTTCAGAATTGAAAAATGGTAACTTTTTTTCCATGGTATACTCTATACCTAACTTTAATAAATAAAGTAAAAACATTATGTTTCAGTAAAGAGAATGTGTTAAATTTATTTTTTAAACAATATTTAGGTTACCTATTAAATTATTTGGGTTACCTTATGTACAAATATGTTTTTAAAAACCTTATTTGTGTTCCAAGTAAAACGTGATAGGTTAAATGCTCAAAAACATTAAAAAAAAAAACCGAACTGTTTCATGTCACCTGAACTCAATGTGACTTGGAACACCCACTTTTTATTTATTTTTTAAGTTTTAACCAAGTTATAGTTAAACATCATTTTTTTTTTTTTGTCATTAATACTGTGCGCCAATACTAGACTTTTTCAGATTTAAAAAATTAATATTGAAGTTGTAGGAGGCTAGGAAAGTTCAAAATCGTACTCTTTTCAAGTGTGTTGACGGTATTTTGATGTTACTAAAATAAAAAAAAAAAATCGAAAATAAATTTCTTACATAACTTTAAAAAAAGAATAAGGAATTCAAATGTTTTAAAAATTAAAATTGTACTTTTGGTACTGGGTGAATTTTTTACCCGGTTATTACTATAAAGTATGATGTTAAGGCAAAACGAATTTTTTTTTATATTGCACATGTTTTCATATTACAACCGGAATTTCTAATAAATTTGTTCGTATAGGTATGTCCAGGGGATGGGCGTTAACTTCGTAGTCGTCAGAGCAGTAATCTTATCACATAAACAGTCGCATACTCCCACAGATATATATAATATATATATATAATAATCGCATAAAGATTTACATTATCACCATAATATGCCCGGGTAAGGAGCGGCAGGAGGCATGAGCGTCCGCATAGGGGGGGGGGACAAGTAGAGGCAGTTTCCCCCTTGGCTTATTCTGGGTCGATTATCATATTATTATTAATAATTTTAATGTCCTAAAAAACTTGAAAATTCCATAACAATTCTAAATAGCGCATTAAATTATTTTTATTTTTTTATATAAAAAAAGGTGGGTAAGTGGATGTCGCTCTGCTGTACAGTAAGTTAAAAGTGGGTCACTGTAATGGATGGTATTCAATTTGAATTCAATGATATAATATCATTGTATAAGAAGAACGATTCCGAGCGAAAACGGTCAGTCAGCCCATGATATTACTAAGTATATTTGATGATATTATTGTGAATAAAGTAATTTATATAATATATAACCTATTTACCTATCTTGTTTTAAATTTTCAATCCTTAGCTACAAAAGTTGAACATTTTATAAATTTTTAACTACAAAATAATTGTTAAATTTGAAATTTGAAATATTTTGTCGAAATTCGAACTTTAAAATCCTTATAAAAATTTATATTTTTACAACATTTGATATTCACTCGATTTCTTATGTAACAATTTTCTTATTTTATTGTAATTAAAAAACGAATGACTGTAGATACTTGAATATTTCACTGAATGTTAATATTAGCATTTTCTATATACCATAAAATTTATAAAATATTTTGACTTTTTTTGAGCTTTTCACGGACATTGTCAGTTTTCAATTTTTTTAGTTTTTTTTCTATAAATATCAATACAATTTTATTTGTTGGGTAAAAAAGCGTAAAAATTTAATATAAGACTCCTGATTTATCATTCTAATAGCAGTTAAAAAATATTAAAAATACATAGGCACAATTTTTTTTTATAAGCATTTCAAGTTCAAATTTTGACAACATTTATCAAATTTATAATTTATTAATTATTTTATAGTTAAAAATGTATAAAATGTTTAACTTTTATGGCTAAGGATTGAAAATTTAAAACAAGGCGCCTCGTAAATAGGTTATATATAAATTACTTTATTCACAATAATATCATCAAATATACTTGGTAATATCAGGGGTAGGACACTTCTCGGCGGCGGGCTGATAATAGAGAATCAACCACTGCAGGTCCGCAGTAGGGGCATGATCTGGGAAAATATGAAATCTTAACGTTTTCATTTTTGGTAGCACTGAATTTGCCATGATACCACGTTTTATTGTTATCTCTATTATATTAACGTATCGGAATTTTTAAAAATAATTCTATATTAATAGTTAATACCACTTTTTATTTATTTTTGTAATTTAATTGAATCAATATGAATGAAATACCTGAACATGTATTCACATAGTCGGACATGTTATTTTATTTCAATTTTTTTAAAATCTATGGTAAGTAGTAACATAATTAAGGTACCTAAAAATAAAAAAAAATTGTATTTATAATATTGTATTAAATATTTGTATTTGTATTCAAATACTTAGTGAGTAATCGCAAAGGGCATTTTTATACTAGTATTTTAAAAGTATTTTTAATACTACTTTATTCCAATACTAGTATTAACTATTAGTTGTGTCCGGATGTCCGGTGAAGAGTTAACTCATTGTTTTAAAGCAATTAAATTAAAATAGTACATTTTATCGTATAAAAGTATGCCATATTTATTTTTCGTGTATTAATGGTCAAACTGTTAAATGAACTGGCCCTACTGCGGACCTGCAGTGACTGACTCAAGCCTTCGTCCTATGCTGCCTGTATAAATTTTTATCAGTGTCCATTCTGATTGTTATATTCTGTGGTAATATCATACGCTGACTGACCGTTTTCGCTCAGAATCGTTTTTTTTAAACAATGATATTATATCATTTAATTCAAATTTAACACCATCCATTATAGTGGCCCACTTGTAACCAACTGTACAGCAGAGCGACATCCACTTACCCACCTTTTTTATTAATTATTTTTAAACGTCTTCGCTCAGAATCGTTTTTCATATACCTTATACCTACCATGAAAAATGAGTTATCATTGAATTTAAATATAACACATCCATTATAACAACATTTTTGATTTCTACTTTTTGTACACACTTGTCCATCTTTTATTTATTTATTTAAAATTTTTATTGGGGCCTTGAGACAATAATTAGTTGAATTGCTTCGATTTTTAACAACAGTATCTTGTTCTATGGGAAAGTGAATTTAGTCAATGCATTCGGGAGGTCATAACTGATACTTTGGGTGGTCAAAATTCCCAGTAGTTTTCTAAAACACCCGGGAAAAAAAAAATTAAGAAAAAACGGGAATTTTTAAGCAAAATTAATTTTGGTTTTTGGTGTACCTAACTCTAAAACAAATGACCGTAATTACAAATTTTTTTAATATTTTGACTTGTTTTGAACTGTTTACGGACATTTTCAGTTGCCAATATTTATCTATAAATGTCAATAAAATTTTATTCGTTGGGTCAAAAATCTTGATACTTTAATTCAAGGCTCCTAATATATTGTTACAATATCAGTTGAAGAACATTAAAAATACATGGTCACAATTTTTTTTTTTAAAACAACATCCTATGCGCAAAGAAGAACCTGTAATGTGCCAACCTGCGGAGAACCTCTCACGGTCAAGCACCACTTTGTCTACTGTTGAAACCATATAGATACCTGAAAAAACCTAGAAATGCCTGATAACCTGTTTGAAATCCTCAGCTCAATCCAAGATAACACCAAAAAAATCATCATATTTCTAAAACTTATTGATTATTGATATGTACAATTTAATCTAAAGAAACTATTGTATTATTTCTATGTAACATTTTTTTTTTTTTTTTGTGACAAGCTAATACCTTTTGTTACATACCTTGTACATTTAGCCTAATTTAATTCCGTTCCCATTTTAGACTTAGCACTTTCATTTGGCTTTAACTAGTATTTAATATGGATAAAAATGTTTCTTGAACACAATTTATTTATGTTTCAATCCAATGTGCAGTCAATAATTTAAAATAAATTGCGGACAATTAAAATATTATATCAAAACTATATTGTCACTTGTCAAATACAGATATAATGTTATTAACTAAGTTTTTATATTATTAGTTAATTACTTAATTCACATATTAAAGATAACAATGCACAATTTATTCTGCTGAACTCAAATTTGTTATGTTTAGAAAAGGGAGAAACCAAAGAGTGTGCCAAAAATTTAACATCTTCTAAAACATAAATAATCCAAATTATAGATACTTCAGTTTGATAAAGGGGTAATTTTCCCTTGCATTAAATTTAAATACATTACCTGAGAAGACAATATTTACAACAGAGTGTATGCGCGATAACCGACAGACACATGTTATGCTGGTGATGAGGGACAAGTTGACTTTTTGCATTAACCTGATCTTATATGATAATAATGATGATGGTGGTACTAAGAAATAATTATTTATTTTCTCAATATTAGTTAAGCATAAGTTTAAATTTCCATAACATTGAAATCCACTAGAAACATTTAATTTTTATGATATATCATTACTTTAAAAAATATCTTTTTCGACAAACAATATCGGGTGGAAGCAAAATTAGAGTATAATATACTACTTGGTTATACTAAATGTGATATTATAAATTCATATAATTCTAGATATTTCAGGAAAGAACTAAATTCAATATTATCAGAAAAATGAAATAAACTTTACACACACAGTATGTTAATACAATAATATTGTTTATTGCCTAAATAAACTTGTTCTATTTTTTAAACTAAAAATATGATTTAATATTAATCAATTTTTATTTTAAAAATGTTATATACAATATAATAAAATAATATTACTGATTACAATTTGCAGGTTGATGAAAACCAAATAAAATAAAATAAAATAATATAAAACCTGAAATAGAAATTCTGATAAAAATGTATATTCTAATGTGTATAAAAAATTGGATAACTATTATTTTTTGAAGGCTAAAAAAAGTACATTAGGTGAATACTATTAAACAAATTAATATACTACTAAAATTGTTAATGTGTTTGAATTTTTTTCAATTTTAAATAATGCCAATAGTATCATAACAATAATGGAATCTAAACTAATATAATTCGAATATTTAAAAATATTATAATTGTTTGAAAAAAAAAAAAAAAACATAAAATAATATAATTAACGATTAGAAAATATTAAACGTACATAGAATTATAAGTATAATTTGTATTTAAATAATGAAGAGATAAGAGCCCCGAAATGAGAAGCAAGTAAAAGAATTTTAATTTAACTTAAATTAAAAAACCTGTACTGCAAAATAATAATAATAAAATAAAATATGGAAAGGGGGACAACACTTATAAAATCTAAAAGTGGACTTAAATTTTGATACTCAAGCTGATGCATTACAACAGAACTGTTTAATTTGGAATGCAGCCGAATCATTTGTGTTTGCTGTAGTTGCATCTATCCTGATTGGCTTCATACACACTTTGTCAATTTCGTCCCCATCCATACTATCCATTTGACGGGCTGATACTTTGCGATGGATTTCTAAAAGACAAATTAAGTTTAAAATTGAATCCATTTGTTATAGTAATTATTATTTACATTTAATAAGTCATAATAAGACAGATTAAAATAAAACATTCATATTTTCATCAGGAACCTGTAAAACAAACCTGATTTATGATGATTGGCAGCATTGTTTCCTGACGTTGTCAGAGTTGACTGTAGGTTTGACATCAATTGGCTCAATGTTTGTAGGCCGTATCGTATCACCTTCAGGTGGGTCTCTCATTTGCTTTTGAGACACGATGTTATAGATTTCTGAACAATGGTGAAAAACCCGAACGAAAAAAAAACAAAAAACAAAACTACTCAGTACCAAAATAATACAATACGTAAAAACGTCATTCAAAAGCATTTCAATTACAATAATCCAATTTTAAATGATGGGAAGAAAATATATTAGAAATGAAAACAAAATATGAATAAGTTATACTAATAACTTGCAAACCAACTAATTAAAAAATAATGACACAAAACAAATTTTTAATGCACCCTAATTAAAAAATTAACTGTAACAAAAACTAAAAAGTAACTATACAAAAGAAATCATTTTATGAAGTATTTATAAATTTGATCAAAATAATCATAATAGATATAAACAAATATTAGCTTATCGTGTTCCAAGTTAGTTAATAAGTTTTATTTTCAAGCATTTATATAGTTTATAATTAATAATAGGTAATGTAGGTCTTGAAAAATATTTCATAAAATTATTTTAATATAATATGCATTACATATTCAGAATGGAAATATCCAAAGATATTATAGGATTTCAAAATATTATTTATTTTTATCAGTCTTAACTTACTTGCACGATTAAAGATATACAGATTGCTCATCAGCATCTGATAAGGTGCGCATGAAATAACTAGCAAAAAATTAACCAGCAGCGCTCCAAGCAGCAGTATTACAACTAACCGATTATAGATATATAGGTGTAAAATTAGTTCTAAATATTGACACATATGGTTGAGTGACAGAATAGATAGAATGGTTGAGTGTTGACATCAAGTGCTAGTGGTTAATTTTTCAACTGTTTAATACAGTCACTTTGTAAATCAATCTGAAAGCCGTTTATTATAGGGCGATGTGCAACATGTATATTTTTAATTGTGCTTACTCGTTTGGTATAATAGACCTTTTTATCGAGAAAAATAATATAGTAACAGTAAAAAGGGTAATCAAAAAAAAATCCCCAAAGCAAATACTTATATATAATTGCACATCTTAAAAATACTCATAACTCACTTTAAAATTGAAATATAATAAAAAGCTTATGATATTCTCTGGATAATAATCTTACCTATAAATTTTATAAGAGTCAATTCACTCTAATTTTAAAACAAAACCAACAACATTTTTGAAGAATGGAATAATAGGTTCTCAAATATAGTTAGTCAAAAAAATCCCACAATATGATTACTTATAAGAAAAATTTAAAATTAAATTAACACTGATCAAGCCAAGTTAGCATTAGATACTTAGATAAACTCGTAGAGAGTAGTACAAAAAGAGGCCACAATCAAATTGTAAATATCCATCTAAAAAAATTAATTAAAAGATAAAATGAAAATAATATAACTATTGGAGGATTTTTGACAGCTGTGTATAATAACAACGCAAGCGAACTGATTAACTTTTTTATAACAAAGACTTATGTCGACCTCTATTAATAAAAATTAGATTTTATTTCTTAAATTAAAAAATATTAAATGTTTTTACAAATGAGATTTTGAGTTATTTTCATATCAATTATTATTATTAATTGTATTGATTTTACAGTCAGTTTTTATTTTTATTTGTTGTGTATAAATTTTGTTTATATATAATGATTTATCATTGAAAAAAAAATTTACACATCTATTACAGTGACCCATTCTAACAGTACTATACAGCAAAGAGGTATCCACTTGCCCACCTTGTTTTAAAATTTAAATTAACTTGTATAAAAAAATTACATTTTTTACAACTTTGTTTATAAATAATTCCTAATTATAAACATATAAACTAAATATTTATTTTTATTAATAATAGTCTATAAATCATAAACTGACTAAACAAAATTGATATATAATATTACTATTAAGTATTAAAAAGTTTTATTTTTAATCAATAATTAATCAACGATCAACGAGAAAATTATCTTAAATTAACAATTTAAAAGTACAAATAAATAAATATTATAGACCCTAACCATTGGAACAAATTTTCAAACAATTAAAATATCAATAAAATGGTTTAATGATAATAATTAAATAAAGCACAAAAGAAATGAAAAAAGTTATAAATTAATCACTATTATATCATCCCACTACCAACTATTTATACAGAAATGTCAAATGTGTCATTTTAAAGATACCTATTAACTTTCTAACCAATTTATAAACATGTTAAAGAAAGAATGAATAAAATTAATTTTTTTTTGTTTTTTGATTTGGTTAGTATCATTTTATTTTTTTAAAACATGGTTAGTATCATTTTATTTATTTAAAACACATTACATTCTTAATTTATTCATCATGCAATGCTTTCAGTTAATTTTTTCTATATTTGAACAAATTTGTTTATCAGTATAACTATTATGTTTAGTTGCACAACTAAAACCAAATTATGTATAGCAGACATGCAATAATTACATACATTAGATATTTCGACAGACAGATTGTCAGTGACAATTACCAAATACATGCTTGGTTGAGATAAGCATTAAACATTAACAATATAAATCTGTTTCTAAGCTTCAGTACAAATTTGTAAGTTTATTTTTTAATAAAAGATAATCAGTTTCAAACTATAAAAAAAGTACTAAGATACAATACTCATCTAAATGTATAAATGCAAGTCTTATTGTGTTAAACATAAATATTAAACAAAAAATTACTCATACCTGTTAATATGTTTTCAAAAGCAGTTTCGACATTGGTAGAATCAAGAGCAGAAGTTTCTATAAATGACAAGTTATTGGCCTCAGCAAATGCTGTAGCTTCATCTGCTGGCACAGCTCTTAGGTGACGCAAATCTGACTTATTACCCACTAACATAATGACTATGTTTTGATCAGCATGATCACGAAGTTCACTCAACCATCGTTCCACATTTTGATAAGTTAGCTGTTTTGCAATATCATAAACCAACAGTGCACCTACTGCTCCTCGATAATAACTAAAGATTAACAAAACTAATTAATTTAACAAATTATAAAATATCGAAAAATTAATATTTACGCTGATGTGATAGCTCTGTAGCGTTCTTGTCCCGCAGTGTCCCAAATTTGGGCTTTGATTATTTTCTTATTTACCTTTAAATAAAATGTATTTAAAAATTAATTTTTAAGCTGAAACTATAAGGAAATTAATGAACAAATATTATATGGATATTTATAAAATATTTTTAATTTTAGTAGGTACGTAAGGCAACAAAATGAAATAATATAAAAAAAAAAAATATACCTATTTTAAAATAGGTACTATTTAAAAGTAATATTAACAAGTAAACCTACCTAACTGATAATTTATTATTTAAAAATTATAATTCAAGAAAATTATATTTTAGAACTAATTAGTTAGTTAACAGCAGAGGCGGTTTGAGCATATAATTCCGATTTAATACAACACCAATATACTATATAGTTAGTTGAGATTTTGCAAACCACAATGTAGAATTATTAACTTTAATTTACAATAAAATAATAAATGATAGTTGTGGTAATAATTCATATATTATGTTAATTGTAAATAGGTTATAATAAATAAACAGTATATAATAAAATACCTTAATGCTCCTTGTAGCAAATTCTACCCCAATGGTAGACTTTGATTCTAGATTAAATTCATTGCGAGTAAATCTAGCTAACAAGTTGCTCTTGCCAACACCAGAATCTCCAATAAGAACAACTATAATAAAAAAAGAAACAATTTAAGTTAATGATGCATTAATTAAAAAATTTAGTAAACTAAGTAAAATAATAGTTTCCAACAATTAAATTATTAACTCTGAGGAAATCAAAGGAGCAATTGATTTTACAAGTTAGGCAGTAAGAAACCTTAATTAACAAGGTTTATGCATTTTGTATTATATTTAATACAGACCAAATAATGTACTTTTTTAAATTTCTTATTAGTTTTTAAGAAAAAACAGCATAAAAACAAAAAATAATAATTTAAGGCTTTAAAACAGATCCTTAGTATTTTTAAGTAAAAGTGCTTTACTCAAAAACATTTTTGAATGCACTGAATTTTCATTATTTTGACCATTATGATGAAAACATCACTTTGTACTTGCACCACTTTGTAATATCGTTTAATATTATAATAGTTATATAATATTTATCTCAAAAGGTTATAGATAATACAAATCAAAAACAAAACATATGGCACTGCAGTGATAATTGTAATACCATCAATTTATGCAAAAAGCATACTAATAATAACAATTTAAACATGTAGATTAAAAACTGCTATAAATGCAATAATGCTTTTTTTCTCATTATCAGTGTGTGGTTATTTAGGTGAACTGTTACAATACGTATATAAACTAAAGTTGAGTAACACACAGAATATCACCAAAGTCAAAATGGAAATATACCTATGAACAATCTCTAATGCCCTCAAATGAATAAGCAATTAAGTAAATAAAAATCTAATTTAAAAATATGTATTTTACCATACATTGTTCAAAAAGATGAGAAGTTACAGTGAATCAAAAATATTTAATAGATAAACAAAATAAAAATGTTTATATCAAATAATTAATATTGTTTTAGGCATAGTTTGGTCACTTGTTAGTTAGAACTTTTTTTCGGCATCTGTAGGTTTTTGCCATGCCTAATTTTAGTTGGGGGTGACAGTAGGGTTGCCAACTGGCCGGTATTTCACATCCATAAACTTAAAAAGAAATTTGTTATCAGATATTGCTATCAATAAATCGTATAATCTTAATGACTTCAGACTTCTATCGTCAACTTAAAGACTTACAGACTCACAGCTATGAAAAATACCGTTAAATATATATTTAAAAGTTTATAATTTTCCTTACTTTATTTAATTATTTCAACATAATGTTATATATATATATCAATTTATTATAGTAATAATTAATATTAAATAAAAATTCACTAAATATTATGACCTTTTTTTTTTGTACACTTGGGTCGGTATCTTCCAAATTAAAAGTTGGCAACCCTAGGTGACAGTCTTTTTCCCTAGCTAGAGAACTATATTGCCTGTGGTGTAGTTTAAACCGTTGTTTAAAGTGCGCATTCGAACTATAGCTATAATATTCACTTGACTAATACCCGATAATTAACTTATAAACATTAATAGATAATGTATTAAAGTAGTTTCAACATCATAATTTATACCATACATTTTATAATAAACATAATAGTTAAAACTAGAATATAATCAATTTAACTTAGAACTTCTTTACTTATTTTATAAACTGTAAAATCTAAGTATATTATATTGTTAGAATGCATTTAGTGTCTTACATCTACATAATTAACCCAACAAAACCCAGTACCAGTAACCCTCTAAATACCTATTTTACATTAGTCATAAATCATAATTTTTATTATGAAATTCAATTTTATATCAAGTAAAGAGGCTGGTTTCAAAGGTGTTATAATTTGTTGACCATATGACTAACATGTATAGTTAAACATTATATTTGTATATTCATCACAATTTAAATAATATAAATAAATTGGTCCAACAAGCATTCAATGTGTTTATTAAAGCCAATAAACCAGTCTATTAAAAGGTCAAACAATGAAACTAGCTAGGTCTTTTACTAATTCTGTGTCATTGAATATTAATTTAAGATTAAATCTGTACCGAGATCTGTACCAAGTATTTGCCAAAATACTAATTATTCACATAAAGGCAGATGATGATAGCGTAATGAATTATTTAATTTACAGTCGTTAACAGAAATAAAATTATAATTACAATCCTCATTTTTAATGGTATTTTGAATTTAATACAGATAGTAATTAAGACACAAATAGTTATTTCAATAATTTTGTAGTTATGATATAATCATTTTACTTTAATGGGCATTTTTTAAATTAATTAATTAAAATATTACAAACTATTATTCTCTACAAATAACACTATAGCCTATTATGGGTACCCAGAATACAAATAACTAGACTTTGGAATTTGTGAAGTACCATTTGTGATCCACCATCTAATTGTAAATATTAAGTATAGCATGTGATTTATCTTTTAATTTTAAGTGTAATTGGTGATCTATTAAGGTTTGTAAATATTTTGAAACGGTTATTTACACATTTCTTTTTTAGTAGTGGTAGATTCGACAAAGGTACAAATTTATCTTATCTTATAATTATATAATTTCTTATATTATGTTATTATTATATTACAAATACACAAAATTTACGCAGAATCCTTTAATTCTATAGTTGGTTATGATCATATAGGTATACCAAAGTTTAATAATAATGATATCTATGAAATAGAAGTTTAATATAGTTACGATGGTAAATTCATATTTTTAATCAATTTTTATTTAATATTGTTATATTTTTCATAATCTTGAATTATTATCTACCTACTTACTAATAAAAAATAAAATTCAATAATATATCATCAATATAATATAGTCTAATATGTATTCAAATTTTGTGGTAGATCACTATCCCATAGTAGATCACCTGCTATACTTTTGTAATAGACGTCTTGTAAGTATGATTAATTATATAAGTACATTTAACAAATATTTATAATGATAAAATAACTATGGGATGGTGATTTACATGGAGTTATGAAGTAAAGTACAATTACAAGACTTACTTACCAATTTATTTTTTTATTTATTTTTTTATTCATGGTACAGCATCAGCTACTAGGTTATTAGATACATATAAATTTTAGTGATATTATTTATCTATTTTATAATATGTATTGTGCAACAAAAAACTGATAAATTATTTTTAGTATTTCCATTGATTAATCAAATAAATAGCAAGCCTACAAACAGATTACATTTTTAACTACTAATTACATAATTATGATTATCTAAGTACATATCATAATTTCATAAACCTTGCAAACTGTTAGGTATGACGTAAACTCATATAAGTAATTTAAAATTGATATATAAAGTGTACCTACATTTAAAACATTAAAAAACTATCATGTTGTAACTGAATTACACCAACCACAAAGATCCGACAAATCAAATTAATAGAGTTAATAAATCTATTAAAACCAGGTACATAATATTTTTCAAATATTTATTGATACAAGAACACCTACAACCTACCTCATACCTATAATAAAAGTTACAATGGTGGACTTTTGAAACCGTACACGATTTCACAAACATTTTATAAAAATATGATTAAGAAATATTATACAAATGCATTTCTACAAATATCCTACAAGAACATTACCTTTAAACAAATAATCGTATTCTTCGTCACCAGTTCCCATTTTTGCTATCACTAATACTTAATAGAATAAAAGTTAAAACAGAGAAGTTAGTCCGGAAAACAAAAGATCACGATAACGTACTTATATAATCCAAATGCGTAAATGTTAAAAAAAACAACTAATAAAAATACATTTCAACTTGTCATCAATGACGATGTTTGATATGGCATCGTTTTAAACGAGTTAAGGAAAAAATTAAATTAACGAATAGAATAAAAAAATTTAAAAACGCAAAATAAAAAAGTCTTGATTATTTTAGTGAGGTTGCATCGAATTTTTCCCGTGACAATTCATGAAATAAGTCATGACTATTGGATGATTGGCCAATCAGCAGTAAACAGTGTGCCAGAAAGTGATAATTCAAAATGTCTTTCTTAATCTGATACGCCCAACATTGTGCCGCCAAATGTTTAAAAGAAAATCTTTTACGTGTTACAAAATTCGTTCTGTGTGTGGTGTACTACATAGTGTGTATATTGTAACATAATACAACTTACCCAATGACGAGGTAGGTACACTCCACCCCTCTATCCGTACAACAGAGTGGTTAATTACATCACCCTTTATTTCTATAAGTCTAGAAATAAATCCAACAAAATCATAAACGTATTAACAAGTTATGTATATATATAAGATAGATATTGTGTTGTATAAAAGTATTGACATTGTAAATAAATTATATAATTTTGGAGGGGTGCCATTTGGGGGAGAAGGATGTGCACTTGCACCCCCTTGAATTTTGTATCCATAATTGGCCTATCGATAGTTTTGTTTTTTATGGACATTTTGTGCAATAACAATACATTTCTTACATATTGGGTTTGATTTTGAATAAAATAATTGCCATTATTATTATTATTTGCTATTGTCTACTTAATGGTAAACTTCTAATGATAAATACCTAATTACTTTTTACCATAGCTATTTTATATTAATAATTATAATTTAAGTGTTAAGCAAGTTTATAACTTGAATTTTATTGATACCTATATTATTTGAATTTGTATAAAAAGTGGTGAAACTTTTTTTTTAAATAATTTATGACTTAATGTATATGATTAAAACTTAAATACATTTTATTATATTATATATATCATATGTCAGTATATATATAATTATTGGCTGTATTGTACTCAGCATTTTCCGAATCTGCCCAATTTTTTTGTTCTGACTATAATATTTTTAATGCATTATAAATTATAATATGTTAATATTATATATAAAATATAGAAGGATTTATTTAGAAGCATTGCGGTGGCCTCAGCCTATCCAAATTGTGAGCCTCTCACATAACATATAATTATTATTATAATTAAAATGCTACTCAAATGCGAATTACGATCTAGAGAAATGTTATCTATTCGCATTTGCGAAAACGGCGTTCACCTACGAAAACATCATCAAAGGCTTTGGCTGAATTGACGGACTACCACTGCGGGTATAGGAAAACAGGAACGGCAACACCATAATATTTCATAAGGACAAACGTAAATTGCGCCGACGAAGGGAAAAAATTGTAAATTGCGACCAGTATTTGTAAGTATAAAATTCTATGTAGTAAATTGCGACTTACAGAAATATTATTTTTATAATAGTAATTTAGCATTACCCAGAGAACACCACTAGGAGGTGACTATCACTGTCTCCAAAAAATTAATTTTTGGTTTGCTTAAAATAAATAAATTAGTTAATAAAAATGGAAAAATTATAATTTTTAGTACCTATAATGTAAAATTGTTTTAAATATTACAATAATACATACCTAATAAAAAATAAAATTTAATAGTTATACCTATATAATATTATCAACATAGTAATGAGCAGGGCTCGTAAATTCATGTATTAACATATAAATCTTGCTAAGTTGTATTTGATGCTAGATGACATAGAAATCCATTTCAAGGTACCACGGTCAAATATGTGAAGTCTTATTTTGCATGTTTTTGCATATTTAGAGGTGTTTTGCCTATTTGGCATATTTATGCATTTTTCTATTTTATTATGATTTTTTTAAGTAAGCATTTTTTAAGTGCATAATTTTAGATATTTAGTGCATATAAATGCATATTTTTTAACTTTTTAAGGTATATTTCACGTACCTATACGGGTATACGTTTGATATTGGTTACCTAATAAGAATATAATATGTATTATTTTAAACCTATTTTTTAGTTTTAATTTAAACCTAGTTTTTGTACTTATCCAACACTGATTCTGTTTTTTAGATTCTGAGCGAATATGTATTGATTTTACAATGATGTGTGATTTTTTTATTTTTGTGTCTGTCATCACCATTTAGGACAGTAAAAGTGCTTGGATTTTCTTCAACAGTAACTTTTCTGATAGGAAAGTGAATCTAGTTGGTACTTTGGGGGGTCAAAAGTAAAAATTTCCTGGTAGTTTTCAAAAGCGACGTGAAAAACAAAAGAAAAATTAAGGAAAAATGGGAATTTTAAAACATATGACCGTAGGTACATGCAATTTTGACTGAAATGTTGACTGTTTATATTACAATTTTCTATACACCATAACATTTTCCAAATATTTTGACTTATTTTGAGCTGTTTACGGACATTTTCAGTTTCCATTTTTTTTAGGTTTTTTTTCTATAAATATCAATAAAATTTCTAGAAGGCTCCTAGGTAATTGTTTCAAAGGCAGATGAAAAAAATTAAAAATCCACTGTCACAATTTTTTTTATAAGCATTTAAAATTCCAATATTGACGAAATACGTAAAAATTACGAAAATTTGCAAATTATTTTGAGTAAGAAATTCATAAAAAATTTTATTTTTAAATCTAAGATTTGAAAATATAATACAAGATTTTTTTTATAATCTAAGTAAATACTAAATAAAAGTATTTTCGTTTTTCGCACTCAACTTCTACCACTGTTTAAGACACATTTAATTAGTTTCAATACTAGGACTTAGGACTGGTTGAATAATAATGTTTTATAAAACATGAGTTATAACCCAGACTGAGTAAACGTATTCTGAAAAATTCAAAACAATTAGGCTTTTGTAAAACAACCATCAATTTATTCTTAAATAATTTACAATTTATTTTTATTTAATTAGGTCTTTTTTTCAATCGTATCTATATAATATAGTCTTCTGTATTTGACAATAATTACTCATTAAAATCGAATGTATTTGTATTTTAAGACAAATTTTGAAAGTATTTCGCCAATTCCTGATTTACACTTTTGTTATTGTTTATGTTCAACCGGTCGATTACAGTCGAGTAGAAACGCTGGTTTTGGATATCAGGGAATGTCCGGTTTATGGACATACTGCACTGAGGACGACGAGAGGACATTTTCGGCGGACTATCGGACCAGGACGCCTGGCGGCCACCGAGCCACCCCCGCGAGGGGGTTCTCGTCAGGCCGCAACGACGGTGCGAGGTGCACTACAACAAGCGGACGAACCAAGCCGGCAGTTTTCTGGAGAGGAGGATGCTCTGGTGCTCGACGGCGATTTCTATGGCATGCAGCGGCGGCAGTAGCCTTGCACGGGACCAAGCATAGGACGAGTCTGGAAATCAGCCTTTGCCGGAGGACCACCACCACGAAAATGCTGCCCGCGTTCGAGAAACCGGCCCGAGTGTTCGTTCTGGGGTCCGGCAGGCGGTCGGCCGGGCGGTTTGGACTAAAAAGCTTCCGGCTGCAGATCGAAGTGCGGCCCGTGCGTGCCGGAACCGGAGATGGTGACTAGAGGAGGATGAGGAACTTTCGGATATGACGGTGAAACTGATAAAAGGGTAAGATGGTTTGATGACGATGGCAGTTCCGAGAGCGCGAGACATGGCTTTAAGAATTCCGGCGAGCATTTCATTTGGAAGCTCGCCGGTCAATCGTAGGTATGCTGAAATTGTAATTTTAAGAATAATTATTAACAATTTTGACGATTTTTCGACACATTGTTACATAGTATATTATATAATAAGTCGTAACACTTTTAGTTCATAAATATTGTATGCTTATAACTTACGTTATAATGTAATGTTGTCTGTTTGGTAATTGGTAGTATAGGTAATATTTGATTTGGATTTTGGATATGGGTTTGGCTGATCTATAAGTGCCAGCTTTTGATTCTCTCGGAACTTCCACGTCTCTTCTTACCCCGTTCAGTTTCACCGTCACTCCGTTTGTTCCTCCTCAACTTCGACTCTGTTGTCACCATCTCCCGGTCCCGACACTTCGACATCTGCAGCAGGCTTTCTAGTCCCGTTCGTCCGGCCGCTTGCCCCCGACCACAGCAGAACGAACACCGTCCTCGCTCACGGGCGGGCCGGTTTCCCGGACGCGGGCAGCATTTCCATGACATTATGCCTTCGGTGGTCCTCCGGCGGCGGCTGATCTCCAAACTCGTCCTTGCCGATCCCGATTCCCTTCTTCGGCTGCTGCAAGTGCCGCCGCTGCACGCCATAGTTTTTTTTTATCTATCTCCGCCGTCGAGCTCGCATCCTCCTCCTCCGCCGCCGGCCGTTCGGCCGCATATTACGTTGTAGTACACCAATCCTAAGCCGTCGTCGCTGCCCAACGAGAACGTGGCCGGTCACCGCAGAGGAGGCCGACCGTTTCCACTCGGGATCGGCCTCGTGTCGTCCAAGTCCGACAGCCCGCCGCTATAGTCCTCTCTATGTCCTCGGTGCAGTATGTCTCATTGTTTTATAGGCGCCATTCCACTCTGGCGCCACTCCAGTTCCAGGACATTCCCCGATGATTCTATATCTAACTCAACCAGCGTTTCTCTCTAAGTTCGTCCGGTATGGGTTTGATCGGACGCCAGTGGTTGTGTACATAATTAATTTTAAAAACTTAAATTTAAATAAGCAAATCTCGTTACTATGGTCCAAGATATTATTTATAACATTACGGCATTATATTTAAAACAGTAAAGTTGTTTATTCAATTATAGCCAGATGCCTATTATATAGTTGTGTACCTATGTATACGATATTAATGTTATACCTACCTAATAAGTTATAAGTTTTAGAATTAATATGACAATGAACAACGGATATAGATTATGGACATAAGCTCAACTAAGGAGGCTGGAATGGTGGAGTGGCCATGCACTCTCAAAAGTTACGCATAGCCTTCCTCCCTCCTAAATGAATTAATCTCTGAACTCACATGGTATTATTTAAGTAAAATTATTAAATAAAACATGTAATTTACTTGAATTTTTTTTTGTCATAACCTATGGTAATAAATATAGTTACGACATAAATAATACTGAATTTGATCGATATAATATAATATTATGTTGTACTCGTGAAGTGCTTGTAAAATGTACGAGCGTGTATAAAAATAGTATATATTTTTAAGCACATTAAAACGATACCTAAGTAAAAACAAACGTCTACTAGTTCAATATATTTTTACGTCTTAAACTCTTATTGAAACCTCTCAGAACGTTTCAATTTTTTTAAACTATATCGTAATAGCCGATAGTTAACCATTATAATATATTATAGTATTTACGATTGCGTTCGATAATTTGAAAATATATGCGTATTTTTTGTTTATTACGTCATATAATTTGATATCATAAACAACACGTCTCCGATACGTCTTGTTAGTTGTTATGCGTGTCTAAACATGTTCTAATATCTATTATAAATCGTAGGTATATAGAACGTATTTTCAATCGGTCTATATTATCGGTAAGTATACACGTCCAGTGTAAACTGTAAACCGCACCGGTGCGATCGTTTTGGATCATACGTGAGCCGAAAATATACGACGAAGGCTCCGCATCCGGCGCGTACGTATCTAATAATAATATATTTTATATTACACACTATAATTATTATATATTATTACTATTATTACTATTATTATTATTATATATCATATATTATATATATAATTACTATATAGTACTACAATAATGTTTAGGTACAATAAGGCCGCCCAGTACCATTATGGTACGTGTTTGAAGTGTGAATGATGCGCGTATTTCTGGTACTTATATTATTATATATATAGCTTTGGTCCCGGGTAAAAAGGGCTTAAGTACTTTTACCAACTTTTTGCGATAACAGTATCAAAGTCTGAAAATTCCTACTTGTAAGTTCATTATATTTATATCCATACATATTATTTAAGGTATTTTTATATTATATATATTACATTCTTAATGCATGTAACCATTAAAATTCTTGTTACTATGAATTATGAATATTTAACGAGATGACTGTATAGTTATGCCCTATTGATTTCACTTCTTCTGACTTATGCCCTTTTTGTCCACGACGTATGCTCTTTTTATTTTACTTGTTCTGACTTATGCCATTTTTTTCCCACGACTAATTCCCTTTTGATTTCACTTGTTCTGACTTATGTCCTTTGTGTCCACGACTTATGTCTTTTTAATTTCACTTATTTTGACTTTTGTCTTTTTGTCCAGGCATAAGTCATCATACGCCTTTTCTACCAAACGTAGAAACGGTTATGTTTAGATATGCCCTATTTATTTCTTCAATGATATGAGTAATATTCATCACTGACTTACGCCAAATTTACCAAAAAATCAGCAAAAGTTTAGCTTTACATTTGCAGAAAAAAATTTTTTTGTGAAAAATTGACTTAAGCTTTTTCTACCAGGGAGCAAATTATTAGCAAGTCATTTTTGGCGGAATTATTGTACGTTTGTAGGTAGAACCGAACGAAATGAAAAAAAATCCCAAACAATAACCGAACAAAGACAAAAATAATATTATATTATAATCTGTAATTTTTTTAGTGTAATTTGTTGTGAACAAAATGCGGGCGCCTTATTTGTATTCCGCGCGTCGAGAACTCTGCGCGTCAGGTGCGTCGGGTATTTTTTTTTTTTAATGGTATTCGCTCACAAAAATAATACGAATAAGAGATATAAAAAACAATGATAATATACAGTACCTACGCGCTCCTTTTTACCGACATCGTCTGCACACCATATTATAGTCCACTCCTTTGTCTCAAAATTAGAAACCTATCGAAAATTATTTCAAACGCGCGTCGTTACAACCATATTGGTCTTATATAGACATATAGTACATAGGGTCAAATTTTTTTTAGTTTTATTTCTATAAATATCAATAAAATTTTATTTGTTGGTTAAAAAAGCTTGAACATTTAATAGAAGGCTCTTAGGTTATTGTTTTAAAGGCAGATGAAAAAAATTAAAAATCCTTAGTCACAGTTTTTATTTATAAGCATTTAAAGTTCAAATCTTAACAAAATACGGAAAAATCACGAAAATTAGCAAATTATTTTGAGTTGAGAATTCATAAAAATTTTTCTTTTTAAATCTAAAATTTTAAAATGTAGTACAAGATTATCCATAAGTTTTTCTACTTTTATCAAAAAAAAAATAATATCCTTAAGAAAGTCAAACTAAATTATTATGAGCATTTAAGTTCATATTTTTACAACATTGGATATTCACTCGATTTCTCATGTAGTGATTTTTTTATTTTGTTGTAATTAAAAAACGAATAACTGTAGATACTTGAAAATTTCACTGAATGTTTGTATTAGCATTTTCTATACACGATAAAATTTATAAAATTATTTGACTCTTTTTGAGCTGTTTACGGACATTGTCAGTTATCAATTTTTTTAGTTTTTTTTTCTATAAATATCAATAAAATTTTATTTGTTGGGTAAAAAGCGTGAAAATGTAATATAAGGCTCCTGATATATCGTTCTAATAGCAGTTGAAAAATATTAAAAATTCATAGGCACAATTTTATTTTATAAGCATTTAAAGTTCAAATTTTGACAACATTTATAAGATTTTTCTTTATCATGGATATTATCTTCTTTAGTTCATGGTCTATGGTATAATATTATTGTATATTCGTTACAAGATAGCGCTATCGTTGTTATGATTCATTCAGTCATAGGGCGTGCCATCATTGTCGATCCACCCAAACCATGTTGGTTGTTACTTGTTACCATCAAAACGGAATTCCTTAATCAAAAAGTAAACTACAAAGTACAAAACAAGCGCTTCAACACTCAACTGTGAATCATGCTAGTTCATGATTGAACGTTTGAACTTTAATTGTTCGAATTATTCCATCCATTTAGTGCCTAGTAAATAAAATATGTGGATTAGATTATATTTGTGATTTTCTACCGCTTTGTGCAAAATGAGTGAAGTTTTACATTTCATTATAATAGCTATTGCTGTTGGATTGTGCTCAAATGTTAAAACTGGTGAGTAATAACTATTTGTAATGTTTGTCAACAAGACTTGTATTAGAATTTCATGTTTACATTTTATGTCAAGGTAGAACCCTAATTAATTTAAATGTGTGTATCTTCATTAAATAATTCATTTCTGATCAATATTTAAAATTAATTTAGGTATATAATATATTATTCTGGTATTAGGGTTGTACTATACAATAAATTACTTAATTAACTCGCATTGTTATAGATTCCGACTGTGGTGAACCACTATTAGAAAAAGCAGCACTCAGAGCAACTTCTTCATTACCAGACAGAGGACCAGAAAATGCTGTACTCAATGGTAATTATAAATTTGTTTTTTCCGTTACATTCCTTTTTATTGTTTTAAATAAATTTGTCATGAATATTGAAATAGTGTGGTCTAAATACCACCGTATTAATCATTATATTAACTAGTTGCACTATAGATTAAAAAAGAAATTTCCAATTTATAACATTTTATTGAAATTTAATGTTTTATATTTTGATATGATTAGAGCGGAAAAAAATCTTTTTTATTTATTAATGATGTACTAGATATATTAAATAGATATTGCAAAAATAAAAAAAAAAATGTACCTAATTACTGTAAAAAAAAATGTTACGTTTATCTTGGATTCTTTTACATCATCAACTATCGGTAAGACATTTTTTAGTTATGCAACATTGATATTTAAAATTGACTTATACTAAAATATGTATGCCATTAAAAAATGCACCAGTAGATTTTATTATTTGTTCATAATGTGTTGTTGAGTCACTGAATTTACTTATTGTTTTAGTACTTAATTATTATTATTAAAACATAATATATAAGAAACATATTATATTGAATTACATTAATGTTATTTAGTTTTTTATTACTGGACATAAATTTAATATTTTAAATATATTCAAAGAGATTTGTTTCTATAACATTGTTATTAACACAAATATTAAATTTCACGTAGGTAGATAAGTTATTTCATACAACTATTATTGGTAGATTATTTGTAAGCTGAACATTGTATTAAATGATTAATTAAAATGTGTAGAGTTGATGTTTAGTCTTTATGGTTGGTATTAGTTTAAAGAAAACAGAATGAAAAAAATTAAATAATTCTACACCTAGTTTATAATATGTTAGGTATGTTCACAATTCTCTTTTTTAATTTATTATAGAATAAAGTATACCTTTTTTTTAACTAAAATCCCTTAATATACTTATATACATATTTACTTACTACTTTTTCACATTTTCTCAACCCTATATATTTACTTACTTACATTCTTTTATAATATTTAAATTTTGAAAATTATTTCACTATAGTTATGTCTTATTGACTATTGTAGAATCTTAGTAGGTTATATTATGGTTATTTAACTGGCAGTATCAGTCAGGCACTGCAGCATTATTATAAATACATAAACAATAAAACATCTTTTATTTAATTTATAGGCAGTACAATTCATTAAAGTTTCAAATATTAGATGTAAATAAAAAATTACTATCATTAAGTTACAAATTATGGTTGTTAAAAAATGAATAGCATGAGTTTTATAATTATCTAAACAAAAAAATTGTATAATCATAAGTGGCTTATATGTTATGACCAATAACATATTTAAAATTCTAAGTGATATGCTCTTGGTTTTATAATAATTTCATTTATTAAAGAAGTTACATTACATACTTCCATAGAATGGAAATTGGTCAATTGTTTTTTAGAAATTATTTTATAGAAAAACTTTTTGCAATAAAAAAAAATGTATGCATGTAATTAAACACTAGTAAGTTTTTAACATTAAAACGTGCAGTATCAATAGCAATACCTATTTTGTGTTGTTAGCTTTAGTATTAAAGCAGAATGAAAAATTATTAAACTTAAACATATAAATATTGTCTCGGACACCTCTTGGGGTTTTAATCATATTTTTATTTTAAAGAAAGTCAGAGTCAACCATGTAAAATATTCCAATTTCAAAATGCTCATGACCTGCTTTAAAATAAAAATATTCATAAAAAATATAAAAAACTTATGATACATCATAGATAATATTCTTTTTTAATTACTTCTTAAATTTAATAATAAGTCAATTCACTCTAATAACACAAAACTAAATTTGCTTAAACAAAAACACTTGATGATCCCTTTTTAATGAATTATCAACCAATTTTCTAGCTATCATAGTTTAGGAGAAAAGTTAAAAAATAGAAATTTTGGGACTGTTCACGCCAACGTTTTTATGGATTCAAGTGGTTAAACCGCTTGGGTGTGATATCAAATCTCTCTCATTAATATTTTATATTAAAGCTAGCTAAATTACCTCCCTACTCATCATCACTGAGTTAGATTTTTATTATTTTCCTATTTAACACAAATTTTTGAAGATTTCAAGAAAATCAAGAAAGTAAAAATATGTATTTCACATACCTATTGATTCTAATTTTCGTTTGTGAGCATTTTTCAAAATATGAGTTTGATTTTATGTAGTCAAAAATATCCATGTTAAATTACCAGTCAATAACATTTATAATTGTAATTTTTATGTAAATTATCTAATATCTAAATACAAATTATTCTTTGCATGGCTCATTATTGTACTTTTTAGATTGTTTATGTAGCATACAAATATAAATAAATTTATAGCATAATAACAATTACCTATAATAGTAATACATACAATTAATAATTTGTATAAACTTATTTAATGGACATTTTTAAGATTTGAACAAATTGCAATAATAATTTGTATTAGATTAAATATATAAGAATTATTTTTATATTGGTGATTGACTTCGGTTGTTTCCTTTGTTTAGGTGTTTAAATGTATCATAGTGGCTGTTTAACTGTCCCAAAGAATATAAATTTTTATGCACATCATTTTAAAGAATTTTGCACAGTACAATCCTACAATGACAACATCAAACAGGGTTCGTTGGGTATTCGATTGTGGCAATTGGTTTCCATCAGAAAATGATTGGTCTAAAGCTTCTCGTTCTATACAGCTGGAAGAAAAAGAAAGAATTGGTCGATTTGTTTTTAAACGAGATGCTAAACGCTCAATTATAGGACAACTAATGATTCGAAAATTTTTATCAGATGCTATTCAATTACCCTGGTCACAAATTAAAACAAAAAGAGATCTAAATAACAAACCCATAATAGAAGGATTCAACTTAAATTTTAATGTATCACATGATGGAAACTTTGTTGTTTTAGCTGGTGAAGAAGATATTAGTGTAGGAATAGATATTATGAGAAACTGTTATAAAGGTGGAAAAAGTTTAAATGAGTTTTTTAGATTAATGCATAGAAACTTCCATTCAAATGAGTGGGCGTATATTAGTAAAGGAACAGATATGAAAAAAACGAATTCATTTTATCGATTTTGGTGCTTGAAAGAAAGTTATGTAAAAGCAACTGGTACTGGGTTAACAATTGATCTAAAAAAAATATGTTTTGTTCCAAAAAATGAATTGAAGAAAGATTTAATATTGAGTGATACTGAATTATTTGTTGATGGTAAATTAATGTCAGATTGGAATTTTCATGAATATTTGTTTGATGATTATACAATAACTGTATGCATTAAAGGATCTATAACCCCAGTTAACTTTAAGCTTATAACCTTCCAAGACCTAATAAGTAATGCAGAAATGATAACAGAAGAAGATGAAAACTATTGTAAATTATTCTTGAATAAAGAAGAACAACCGTAATAATTATAAATTGTTTCTTATATATTCGTAAATAAATTATTCTTGTATAATATAATATAATATATATATGTATATAATGACGTATTATTATATTATGTTTGTAGCCAATTCAATTATAAAATCAACAATAATGTTAATATTGGTGTTTCAGATAGCATGTAGTTGTTTTTAAAATAATATGGAAAGAAATAAGAAAATGTATTTGTTTCATATTATCGCATGTTCTGTAGTAATAGTTATTATATTTATGAAGAATTGGTTGTATAATTTTGTTTTCTTGACAAGTATAATAAAAGGGTTTATTTGATTATGCGTGCCTTGTACAAGTAGTTGCCAAGGAGGAAATGTTATTGACTGGTACCAATAAAAAAAAAAATTATTATGTTTATTTTATTTTTGTATACTTATTATGTTTATTATAGACAAATGATAATCTAATATGGTTGATTACAATTATATGGGAATAATATTGTAATAATTAAATCATCCTAACTAGGTTAAACTTACATATGTATAATAATATTAAATTATCACGAAACAAAACAATTTTAAAATATTGCATATTCATTACTTTCAGTCCTTGATGCATTTCCTAAAATGCTTTTTCAAAACTAGGCTTAACTTCCAATTGATATGTATATCGTCTGTTTATGACAACTTGAAACTTTTGAATTATACCTATGAAAAAATAGTTCTCCACAAAAAAAATGTTGTATACTAGTATATTCTCTATTTTAATTAAAATCTAAAATACATACATTTATATAATTTTATAAATTTACTAATAAAATATTAAATATAAGATTTAATTTTTAAAAAGTCATAATTTCTAAAAATGTTTTAGATACTTTGTAGTTTGAGGTCACGATTTTTAGTAATATGATAAACATATGAATTTAAATATATTACATATAACACAATTCCTGATAAACTTTCGTATTTTATTACTATTTACCAAACATAATAAATAATAAAACAAAAGTCCTGTCTAAAGTATCTTTTTATTATATTGAGTGTTGCTTGTTAAAATTATTTTTGGACATACTCCATATTATGTAGATTGAAAAATTATTGTAATATATTAAGGTACTTGATACCTTTCAGAAGATAACCATGATACAAAATGCAACTTAAAATTGTATATACATAGTTCAACAATCCCTGCAAATGCATTTATAAGAAGAAACAATTTAAAAAAAAATTTGACTTAACTTATGTGAAATTTCCATAGATATTGATGATCCATGATAGAAAATTTTGTTAAATAAAAGTTAGTTATAATATGAAAGTTTCACTTTATATTTTATAAATAATTGTAAAAAAATGTGGGCAAGTGGGTGTGCTCAGCTGTACAGTAGGTTACAAGTGATATGCTAAATGCATTATATAAGAAAAATGATTCTGAGCGAAGAATATGATATTACTAAGTATATATGATGATATTATTGTGAATAATGTAATTTATATATTTACTTATTTACATGTTTTAAATTTTCAATCCTTAGCTATAAAAAATGAACATTTTATAAATTTTAAAAATTAAAAATAAGATATATTTTCCCAAATTGTTCACCCTTTTTGGCCCAACAAATAAAATTTTATTGACGTTCCATTTTATAAACAGTTCAAAACAAATCAAAATGTTATGGTGTATAGAAAATGCTAATATAAACAACCAGTGAAAATTGCATGTATCTTTGGTCATTTATTTTAGAGTAACACCAAAAAACTCCCCAATGCACCAACTAGATTTATTATCAAACAAGATACTGAAGTAGAAAATCGAACTATTATTTCGACTACTTATGGTATACACAGACACAAGAAATTAAAAATTAAAAAATCAATATATTCATCGCTCCTCTTAGAATTTAAAATGAAATCTAATATTTCATCATTGTTAATAATAAATTATATTACATGTGTATTATATATTTAATCTCAATAATTTAAACATTTTTTTCTCTGTAATTTTGAAATTAAATACAAATAAATTGAAAAATTGAACTAAAAATAAAATTTATTGAAGTGTTATAGCCATTTAGAATAGTTTAGTTTTTGCACTTTTTTGTTTAAAATAGTTTAGTTTTATTTTTGTGTGTTTGTTTGCTTGTGTTGTACTCTAGGACGTAATGCATGGACAGCATACAGCTCTGATTTTGCTCAGTATCTCATAATCGACCTAGGCCAAACCATGACTGTAACATCCATATTGACCCAAGGTAGAGCAGAATCTTCAGAATATGTAGAAACCTTTGGTATTAGTTATGGTTCAAATGGCCTAGACTATGCTGAATACAAAGAATCATCTGGGAATACTAAGGTAATTTATTATACACTAACTCTATAGGTACCTAGAATTTAAAATATTTAAAATATCTACAAATAAGGTGAGATAATTATATTTTAGAGTTTAAATATTAATTACAAAGTATATAGCTTTTTTATTGATAACTAAGAATTTTGTTAGGATACATGGCATGGACTTCTGCATATGATTCTCTTGATCAATACTTCATTGTTGAATTCTTGACTAGAGTGAAAATATGCTCTATTTCTACTCAAGGCCGGTCTTCCACTTTAGAATTTATCGAGGAATATTGTATACAATACTCTGATAATGGGAAGGGTTGGAAAAATATTGAAGATTCTCATGGCAATATTGAGGTTTGAGTTTTATGATTGCCTTGAGTGTTATTTTTAAATTCAGTAGTGTTGTAATATTATGTTGTCTGCTAGTAGTTGTTTTCTCTTATTGCATATTGATTGATTTTCATTACGTACAATTTTGATTGTTTTGTTTACTTTCCGAATATTGCTTAGTATTAAATATTAATAATATATTATATTGTAGTATTATATTTTTGTATTTTATTGAGATATTTATAGATTTTTTTTTATTATTAAGTGTTGAAAATTTATTAGTTTTACAATGAACATCATTTATCAATATATCACATAAGTATATCTTGTATTTTATTATATAGATTAAAAAAATGTTATTAATATCAATTATTGATAGCAATTGACTGTGGGTATTTCTTAAACTAGTATTAATTGAGGATTAATTAATTAGTAACTGAGTAATTTAACAATGGGTTAACTTAAATAATTTCTTTATAGGCCTTAAATGGCCATTGCAATTTAATGGCATTATTACTATATTTGTTTGATGCGTGTTACCATATAATAATTAATATCAAGTGGATAATTCTAGCCATTAATTTTGCTGAAAATAGGGGATAGGTATATTATATACAAGTTGTACAGCTTTTACTTACTGCCTCTGGGTTTGTGAGTTACAGCTTTAAGAAATAAAAGTTAAGATCCTCTCATATTCTAATTAAGTATTTTTTTTTTTTTGTGAACAAATAAGAATTTAATTATTTAAATAAATAACATCAAAAACATAATTCATGAAGTATGTCCCTTATTGAGTAAAAAAGAAAATAGGAAAATTTAAAAAAATGTTCAATACTTCTTTCTTCCATGCAGAATGTCAACGCACTATTCGTTTTCTCTCTGCTCACACGCTACATATATTTGTGTTATGAAAAACCTTATATTTGACATAAAAATAAAAAGCCAATATTCAAAAACTAATTCAATTGTGTTCTTAACATTAAGTTTGATAATAGGTCAATTCATTATAATATTAAAACCAACAACATAAGATTGGCTGAACGCCAATTTGCTATATTGTAGATGGGCCAGTGAGAAAAAACAAATAGTGTGCTGAATGTTAACATACTAATATACTATACTTAATGTCATTTTATAAAAAAATATACACAAATGCTATTAGTTTTGTCAAATGATAATATTTCTATTTTAAGAGGTTACAAAACATTTACAAAGGTTCTACTTGATGGTTATATAAGTTTATAACACTTAAGAATATGATGTAAACTAAATAGAATTGGAAAATTCTCATATAGTACCTAACATAATATAATTAAATTAAAAATTATAATTTTAAACAGTTATTTACTAAATATTTTTGTATATATGAACTCGTAGTTTAATTATAAAATTTGAAATAATAATTTTACATGTATCCATCAATAATTAACATATTTTTATTTGTAGTTATTTAGAGGTAATATCAATGGAGATGATTCTGCCAGAAATATATTTGAAGTTCCTATCATAGCACAATGGATTAGAATTAATCCTACTAGATGGAGAGACAGAATTTCATTGAGATTGGAACTTTATGGATGCCCATATTGTAAATATCAATACTATATTTCATACATGTTGAGTTATTAAAATAATATTTACTTTGTATTTAGCATCGGATAGCCTTTATTTCAACGGAACTTCATTGGTACGTTGGAACTTGAGAGATTCTCCTGTTTCTGCCCATAGAGAATCAATTAGATTTAGATTTAAAACAAATGTGGCTGACGGAGTTTTATTATACGGAATTGGATCACAAGGAGATTATTTAGCTTTACAGCTCAAAGATAATCGGCTACTATTAAATATAAATTTAGGTATATTTGGATATTATTAAGAAAAATGTAATAGTTAAAATTTTTTTTTTTTTAGGATCTCAATTTATGACTAGTCTGTCGGTTGGTAGTTTACTAGATGATAACATTTGGCATGAAGTCATAATAATGAGAAATAGACTTGATGTTGTGTTTTCTGTTGATCGTGTTACAATTCAAGGTCGAATCAAAGGAGAATTTGAAAGACTAGATCTTAATCGTGAAGTATGCTAATTAAAATTGTATCTGTTGTGAAAATGTTTAAAATTTAAGATTTGTATTACTCCATTATTTTTGTTTCTTTCACTTGGTCACTTTATGCATGTTAGCAACTATGTTGTGTTTTAAATATGCAAAAACTGACCAAGTGAAATAATTAAATAATACAAATCTCAAATTTAAAAATCTTAAACATTTTCACTTAATCATTTTTTGCACGACAGGGACGAAATATTAATTATAATATGTATAAAATATATAATATTTTTTTTCTTATAGATATATATAGGCGGTGTTCCACATTCAAATGAAGGTCTGTTAATCAATACAAATTTTACTGGATGTATTGAAAACTTATATATGAATTCAACGAATATGATATATTTAGTTAAAGAGTCGTACAACTCTGGAGACTCTTGGTTAATGCAAAAATATCAAAAGATAAATACATTATATACTTGTTTGGTACGATTATTATTTAATATTCTAAAATTAAATTTTAAAGTACTAAAATATTATATTTTTATTAGGAATCTCCTATTGTTCCCGTTACATTTTTATCAAGATCATCTTATGCAAGAATTAGAAGTTATGAGGGAATGAAAAAAATCAATATATCATTATCATTTCGGACTTATGAAGAACGTGGGTTATTAGCTCACCACAAATTTTTAATAAATGGATATGTCAAGGTAATTTATCTTTTAAACAATTTAACTTTTACATTTTCTATATTGTATTGAATCCAATTTTTTATTTGATTGTTAGTTATACTTGGAAAATGAACACATCAAAGTAGAGTTGATGACCAAAGACAACACGCGTGTAATTTTAGACAACTATGAAGAAAGTTTTAATGATGGCAAATGGCATAGTGTGATTTTGATTCTTAAAGAAAATTTTTTGGAGCTTAATGTAGATAATAGACCTATGCAGACAATTAGAAAATTAGATTTCTTAACTGGGCAAAATAATTTTATTGCCGGTTAGTTAAATTATCTTATTGCCTTTGTTTTTAAATGTATATTTAGTATTATGGTTGAAATTATGATAATAATATAATTTATACTATTTTAGGAGGTATTTATGGTACAATTGGATTTATTGGGTGTATGCGTTTAATAACAATTGATGGAAATTATATGTTACCAACTGATTGGAAACTAGGAGTAAATATGATGACACTACTTTTATGCCTTTAAATAAGTATTTTTAATTCATATATAATATTTTTATTTTAGGAAAGTTATTGTTGTGATAAAGAAGTATTATTTGATGCTTGCCAAATGAGTGATCGGTGTAATCCAAGTCCATGTAAACATTCTGGAACGTGTAAACAAAATTCTGATGAATTTTTCTGTGATTGTGGAAATACAGGATATAGTGGTGCTGTATGTCAAACACGTAAGGAATTCTATTTTTAAAATTAAAAAATGATTTTTTTAAAATTAATTATGTTATTCATAACTAGCATTGAATCCATTGTCATGCCTTGCTTTTAAGAATGTTAATCCAGTGGGACAAAATTCTGATATAAAAATAGATGTAGATGGAAGTGGTCCATTAAAGCCGTTTCCAGTTACATGTCAATATTATGGTAAATACACTATTTAATATTTTCATTGTTGTGTAATATATTATTAAATTATAATTATTTTCTAAAATGTGAATGAAACCTAATAAACTTATTTAAACACATTCTAATGTATAGCTGATGGACGAATAGTTACAACAATTAGGCATCAAAGTGAAAGTGGTTCCACTGTTGATGGTTTTCAAGAACCTGGAAGTTTTAAACAAGAATTCAATTATGATGCAGATTTATTTCAAATTGAGGCACTTATTAATAGATCACATTCGTGTTGGCAGCCATTAAGTTATACTTGTAAACAATCTAGATTATTTAATTCTCCAGGTATTATACTTAATAATTAATAAGAATTACGTTTCATTTATCATAAAATATTAATAATGTATTACTATTAACAGCAAATGGATTGGATTTTCGACCATTCGGATGGTGGGTATCTAGACATAATCAAAAAATGGATTATTGGGGTGGTTCAATTCCAGGTTCATACAAATGTCAATGTGGTATAATTGGTAATTGTAAAGATCCTACTAAATGGTGCAATTGTGATTCAGGTAAATAATATAATAAAACGTATATTGATGTTTACACGTATCTATTATTAATTACTATGATTATTCCATATTTTCAAATATTTCTGTAGGTCTTGATAGTTGGCAATCAGACAGTGGTGATATAAGAGAGAAAGAGCATCTGCCAATAAAACAAGTTAGATTTGGAGACACAGGTACCCCGTTAGATGATAAAGAAGGGAGATTTAAAGTTGGACCATTAATGTGTGAAGGAGATGGTAAATTTGTATTTTATTTTTAAAAAAAAATTTGTATTTACAATGATTTGTGTTTTATTTTATAGAGCTTTTTAATAATGTTGTTACATTCCGCAAACTTGACTCACAGATTCGTTTACCAACATTTGACTTTGGACAAAATGGTGACATTTATTTTGAGTTTAAAACAACTATTGAAAATGCCATTATTTTTGAAAGTCATGGACCTAAAGATTATATAAAATTATCACTTATAAGTAATAAAATAATTATGTGTTAACTTTTATACAAATAAATAATTATTATCAAAACCGAAGTAGCAATAAATATTTATGGTTGTTAGGTGGTCACTCTTTACAATTCAGTTACCAAGCTGGCAGTGGACCTTTAAACGTTCGTGTGGAAACTTCTGACAAACTTAATGATGATAGATGGCATTCAGTTGTTTTAGAAAGAAATAGGTTAGTTTTCTTTTAAATAAATTGTATATTAATGACATTTTGATTTATTTATATTAAATTGTACTTAAATTCAGAAAAGAAAGTAGAATTATTGTAAATGGCGCCATAAAACAGTCAGTAAGAGAACCTCCTGGTCCTGTGCGTGCAATACACTTAACGTCTGAATTAGTCATTGGTATGTGGCTATCAACTTGTTATTCATTACTCATTAGCTTATAATTTATTAAATATATCCATTATTTTAGGAGCATCATCTGATGAACAAAATGGTTTTATTGGTTGCTTGAGAGCATTCATGTTAAATGGACAACTCGTAGACTTAAAATCATATGCTGAAAAGGGGTTGTATGGTATTTCTCCTGGATGTATTGGTAAATGTGATAGTAGTCCGTGTCTTAATAATGGAACATGTTTTGAAAAATATGATGGTTACACTTGTGACTGTCGATGGACTGCATTTAAAGGACCAATTTGTGCGGATGGTAAATCAAATTTTCAAATCTCTTTTTATAATTAAATTTTGTAAGAATTAAGTGTTATGACTTAATATATGTTTTTACTGATTTTCAATACAAATACATCATTTTTAGAAATCGGTGTAAGTCTTAAGGCAAATTCAATGATAAGGTATGATTTTGAAGGAATATGGAGATCAACAATATCTGAAAACATTAGAGTAGGTTTTACAACTACTAATCCAAAAGGGTTCCTACTTGGACTTTTTTCAAATATTTCAAAAGAATATATGACAATTATGGTTTCTAATAGCGGTTAGTATTAAACTCTTTTATGTTTATTAGTTATTATAGAATTAAATAATTCAAATAATAAAAATCTTTCTATTTTTGACAGGTCATTTACGGGTTGTATTTGATTTTGGATTTGAACGTCAAGAATTAATATTTCCAGATCAGCATTTTGGTCTTGGACAATACCATGATCTTAGAATTAGAAGAAAAAATTCTGGCTCCACTCTAATCATGGAGGTAAATCATAACATAATTCAATTATTATTCTATTATTATTTAGTATTTAATAATGTATTTACATATGTTTAATAGGTTGATGGATCAGATCCTAAAGAATTTCATTTTGACATCAAAGAATCAACTGATGCACAATTTAACAATATTCAATACATGTACATTGGCCGTAATACATCTATGACTGAGGGTTTTGTTGGTTGTGTTTCACGTGTAGAGTTTGATGATATTTATCCTCTAAAATTGTTATTCCAGCAAGATGGACCTCCAAATGTCAGTGGAATGAATAGTAAGAAGTTACAATTTAATAATACACAATAAAGGAATAGTATTATTAAATAAAATTGTGCAAGAAAAACATATAACAATTTAACTTTATAGTCAGTGCACCATTTGTTTTCTCTCTGGCCCGCGCGCAACATAGAAAATTTATGTTTAGTGGAACCATCCCTGAATTACTACTTTTAATTTTGGAGTGAATTCACCTGTTATCAAACTTTAAGCTAAAAACATTACATGTTCATAACTTACATAATAATTAAAAAATCATAAAATAGCTAACGTAAGGGTAGGGACTGTAGTAATATTCTTAACTTAAACTTTGATAAATGGTAAGTTCACTCTAATATTAAAAGTAATAATACTGGGTTTGTTTTTTCTATGTTGCGTGTGGCTCAAAGAGAGAAAACAAAGTACACTGGCATCGTCTTAAAAGAGCACAAAACACAAAACAAAATTTTAATTTAAAAGTGTTCTATTCTAAGAAAAATGGTTTAGGTTTAGTATTTTTGAAATCTTATAAAAGAATTTTTTCTTATGTGCACCTTGTAGTTACAGCAGTCAAATATCAGGACAGGGTATGGCGCGACTGGCCATTATCCCTTTTAGTATTTTCAATATTTAAAAAACATTTTAACATTATATTGCAATTCTAATACCTCATTTTTTTTAGCACAAAGTCACACATTTATACATAAATAAAACGTATAGGCAAGTAAATCACTGTGTAAACCAGTGTTTCCCAACCTTTTTACCACCACAGACCACTTTGATAATATTTTATAGGTCACGGACCATCTCAAATTTACAAAGACTAGGAAGACCTTTTGCTCATTAACAAGAGTACACAAAATTAATCAAAAAATGTTAATTTTTATTACTTTACTTCAAGTTACATTTTATAACCTATACTTAACTAATATATAATTATACTTTACTATACTGAATAATTCACTTAATGATTTTTGTAACTGCATTTCTTTGATCAGTTTTTCAATTAGCGGATGAATGTTGCTCATAGCTAAACGCACGTTGTCACATACGTCCAAGTGATTTCTCTGTTTATTTTTGATTACATTTAATTTTTATGTTCTGTTGAATTTCGATTCTAATATTTCTAATTATTACTCTAATATAATATACACACTTATAAAAGTAGAAAATACTTATTGATCGTTGGCAGCAACAACGATAATAATATTATACGATTCCTCAATAAGTTAATGATGATATACCATTTACATATTGAATAATTTTTTTATAAATAATCTAGCAACGATAAAAGAAGATTTTTGTGGTGTTGAACCAGTCACACATCCTCCACCTTTAATCGAGACTAGACCTCCTCCTATATTAGATGAAAATAAAGTAAAGGCTGCATACAATGAGACAAACTCTGCTTTAATTGGTGGTAAATATTCATGTTATTATTCATTAAATGTATTTATTTATTTTATTTTTATTTTGTTTCCTAGGAATATTTTCAATAATTTTGATAGTTATTTTGATACTTGCATTTTTGGTTGGTCGATATGTGGCTCGTCATAAAGGTGATTATATTACACAAGAAGATCGAGGTGCTGATATAGCATTAGATCCTGATGATGCTGTCATACATTCAACCACTGGACACCAAGTACAGAAGAAACGAGAATGGTTTATTTAATTTAGTTTTTTTATTATCATTATTATTATTTAATCAAATAATAATTTTTTAAATAGTTATTATTTAAATTTGATTCTTAGTGAATTTTGCTTATTTTTTATACATTTTCTAAACCTTTTAAAACATTGATATTTTATTTATTCTACTTATTTTATTTATGGAAGAACAAATCAAATGAAACCAATTAACAGTTTTTATTTTTTGGTTATAATAAATTTACTGTATTACACTATTTACACTGTATTAGAGTATGTTTGGTAAATTTGGATTTACATTGCAATTTAAACAAATATTATTGTTGTTTGTACTTTATTATTACTATTTTAAATCATAATTAATACTTACCGTTATTTTATTGAACACACATTTTATGATTTATTTCCATTTTCATTATTATCAGTATTTTATCTTACCATTTTTTTAAACATTTAATTAAATTAAATATTTTATAACAATATGTTATAGGTTATAGGTTATGTATAAAATATAAACGTTTTATTTTATTACCAATGACTATGACATTTATGATTGTTGATTTTAAGTTGTGAATCTCATTTTTTTTTTTTTTTTTGATAAGCTAACTTACAGACTGCCTTAAAAATAATTGTTGATTATTAAGTATAATACGTCAAGGTGATTGTTAAATTTTAAAGGTGAATGTTATAAAAAATAATATAAAATTGTCTGATGTAAATTAATGATATACATTTATTTTAAAACTATATTCTCATAATCTATTGTACATTTATAATTTGTATTTATATTAGTTGTCTATAAATGTCTGAATTATCTAATTAAATTGATTATGGTTCACCTTAACATATTAACTTCTTACCTATAAGATATATTTATACTTAATTCTCAAATATTATATACACGTTCCGTCCATACTATAGGTAGTATTCTTTATATTTAATTATGTTATAAGAAAATTATTATGTTAAAAAGATATATAGTTGCATTAACTAATTTAAATACATAATTTTTTGTAATGTGATATTTTATCGAAATTATAACAATTACTATTTTTATTTAAATAATTCTTCGTATGCTATATTGCACTTTTAAACTTTATGAAATTTGTTTTATTAAGTATACATCATTACTTTGCAAATTGTCACTAACAGATAGAGTTCTGCATCTTGTATTTTTTATGTTTTACATTGTTTCATTCTCTTTTATGGAAAATATAAATTATTATTTGTTTAAAAAGTATTTTCTAGAATTATTGAATAATTTGTATTTTATAATTTTATTTTACAATGATGAATACAATTTTTATAATAAATACAATTATGTAAGGAAGGGTTTATATTTTATTTAGAAATGTGCATAATTTAATCCTAACATAATAATCCATGAATCCTTCAAGGTTGAATAACATCATTTTAATATTTAGTTAATCAATTTACTTTATTTATATAAATATGATAATAATTTTTATTAATTATTTGATTTACTAAAATTAATTACTTCCAATTAATATACTTTTTATAAAATATGTTTTTTATTTATTTTTTTTTTTTATAAGATAAATATTATTTCAGTTTATAAGTGTGCTCAGTGTTGATAAAATCTATGCATTTTTATAAATTATTGAGCAGAGAAGTTAGAAAAAATAAATGTAAAAACAAAACACAATGAAATTATCTAATATAAATGTATATATTTTTAAGATATATCTAGATCTTAAACTAACAAACTTACTAAGTTCTATGATACAATATAATAATTGAGAGCAAATATAATATTTCTCATTTTCCCCTTATATATATATATTATATTATTATATTTAAATATGACCCTTTAGTACTAGGTGTAACAGAAAGACTTGACAAAAAAAAAAAATGCAACTTAAACGTGTGACAAAAATTGTTAAAATTATATGATTAGAAAATAATTTAAGAAATATATTCATGTTGGCAAATTCCCAAAAAAAATATTTTGAAAAAAGTTATTACGTTCCAAATTCATTTCATCAAATAAAAAAAGATATTTTTAAAAATTCAAAAAAATAAACTACTTGACTTAGATAAATGTTTTTACTATCAAAATGGTTCTTTACAAAATAATTTTAAAATTGTCGAGGTTTTAACAAATTTTGTGGAAATTAGAACTTTAAATACTTAATACTTATAACAAAAAGTCGTGCCTATGTTTAAGATATCTGCAAAATTGCTTAGAATGAATCTACATAATATTTAAAAAGGTCATGTGTATATTATTTCTTTAATATATCTAACTGCTATTATACTTATGTGGAACCTTGTATTTAATTTTTCTAACTTTTAATCGTTATATGAGAATTTGTTAATTTACACGGATGAATATTCAATGTCCAACTTTAAATTAGTTTGACTTTCCATTAAGCTTTTTTTTTTTTGTTAAGCTTAGGAAAACTTAATATTGTATTAAATTTTCATACCTTAGATAGAAGTAGAAAAAGTTTTTTGAATTATTATTATTTATTAACTCGAAATAAATTGCCAATTTTCGTCATTTTGATGAATTTTTTAAAATTTTAACTTTAGACGCTCGTAAAATGTTAAAGTTATTGTGGATTTACGCTCAAATTATTTTTTAACTTCCACTAACGAAAACTTATGAGGAATGTTGTATTACATTTTGAAGTTTTTTGACTGATCAAAATATTTTTGATCGACAATAAGAATTCTAAAAATACTGATAAAACTCGAAATGTTCTTATGCCTATAGATAGCTCAAAAAGAGTCGCAATATTTGGAAACCGTGGATACTTTAAATTTTCATCAATTGTTTCTGAAGTTTCTTTTATCATTTTCTATACATGGTATAAGTTTCCATTTTGCGATAATTATTAAATATTGTTGTGTTAATACGAATTTTCCCCCCTTCATTTCATCATTTTATCATTGATAAACGAGTCGCAAAATGGTCGCAAAGCATACCCATTATATTTAGCGCCATTAATCGGGCGATTGTTCCATATATGATTTTATCAGTTTAGTGATATTATTTTCTCAAAAATTTTTTTTTTATCATTATCATTTATCAGTAACATACGGACCACGGACTAACCTAACCAGTTTGTAATCACTAATGTGGCAAATGGCAATGCACACATAATTTCTATTTAGTATTTTGGTGTAGTATAGTCGTTACGAAAATAGTCGTGTAGAAGTCTGGTGTGGCTATTACACCCACTTCTCGTAGATTAAACATAAATGTTTATTCTAGGTATGCTATGCGTCTATAGAGCTGCAGTATTGCTATTTCATATTTGCCAGTATTGAGTATGTCAATAATTGCCCATGAGAACGGTAATTACTATTATTATCGTTCACGCTCATTCAGAGTTTCAGTCATTTAGTATTTTTTACCAATTCCACTCGATTCAGTCACACACGTGAAGGTGATGTTCGTGACTTAAATTCAATTCACTATACATAATTTCAAAATCAGTGCCCTTTTTTCGGCATACCGTTTTGAAACGAAATAACTTTACAAAGCTGTAATTTGTATTTTCATTTTCATTTGTGCTATATTTTATTATACTTATACCATTGCAATGGTGATGGAAAAAATGGAACCTCCAATTTATAGCTGTCTAATGTATTGAATGTATAAAAACGATTAGTGAGTATGTATAACTAATTTATTATTACTTTTATGATAATTTTCGAGTTTTGTTGAATATTACATACGTTCAATAAAATATTTGTAATTTAATAGTTGTCAACTTTTAACTCTTTATCTACTGAGTTTACTTTAATTGGTTTCAACCAGTATTTGTTTCAAAATTCAAAATGACTAAGAGAAATAATTGATCAATATAATACAAGTAATAGATATTTAATAATTATTTTTAATGAACATTTTTATTTTAGACCAAAATATTATTTAAAAAGTCATGGATTCTAAGTATAAATCAAATAATAAACTACTGATTGATGACCCTCAGTTTCGAATTAAACCAGTACAACAAATGGCTGCTGCTTGTACAGGAGCGTTAATTACTTCCTTTTTTGGTTAGTAATTTGTTTGTTTTATAATGTGTTTAAAAATCAAATCATAATATGAATTTACATATTTTTAGTTACTCCATTGGATGTCATAAAAGTACGCATGCAAGCACAATCTAGAATAACAAATAAACATAAATGTTTTTTTTATTCCAATGGTTTAATGGATCATATTTGTCCATGTAATATATTAAAAAAAAATACCTTTGATAGTCCTTATTACAGAAATATCCAATGGTACAACAGGCCTAGCCAATTTAATGGAACTATTGTAAAGATATTTTAGTTTATTGAAATAATTTAAAACCCTTAAAAAATATTTTTATTTTTTTAGGATGCTTTTAAACAAATTAGCAAAAATGAAGGAATTTTATCATTATGGAGTGGGTTAAGTCCGACATTAATACTTGCAGTACCTGCCACAATTGTTTATTTTGTATCATATGAACAAATACGATGTTATCTTCATGATTTAACTAAACCATTTTACGCAAACAATAATCAAAATCAACCTTTGTGGATTTCTGGTATATCAGGATGTGTAGCTCGTTTTGGAGCTGCTACATCAGTTAGTCCATTAGAACTCATACGTACCAAAATGCAATCAAAAAAACTTAGTTATTTAGAAGTCCATCAAGCATTGCAAAGTTTATTAGAATATCATGGCTATAAAGGTCTATGGAAAGGTCTTGGTTCCACACTTCTTAGAGATGTTCCATTTTCTGGTGAGTTTTTTTTTTACATTTCGTTTTAGAATTTTATTGTTTATTTTTATTAGTCCTTATAAAGAATAATAAGGTACTAAAAATTGGAATGTTGATTATTTAAATACATTAATTATTTTCTACAATAATTAATAGGTACTTGTGTAAATTATTTCTAATATAATGTTTTTGAAGGTATATATTGGGTTATGTATGAACATATTAAACAAATATCAGGCCAACCAACATCATTTATGTACAACTTTTTAGCAGGGAGCATAGCTGGAGCGGTAATAATGTTTAATTTAATTAAAATTGTTACTTAAATAAAAATGTAATTAGTATAAAAATCACTATAGCCTATGAGCATGATTTATTCAAATTAAATCTCAACAAATTAACGTGTATCAAACTCATATTTTAATTTTTTTTAATAAAATGAAGAATGTTGGAAATTCTTGTTAATTTACCTAGAAAAATTATGTATTAGTATAGAATATTTTTTAAAAATATATTTTTACTGCCTATATGTACTACTATAGTCTATCCAGGATTTTTATAACAGGTTGACAGATTAGTTTAAATTATCAGTGTTGTAACTACCTAGTGCAAAAATCCTCCCATTAAAAATAGGTTTTTTTGTTTTAAGCATATTGTATTGTTTAACAACAAAATTGTGTTTATCAACCTTTTGAAAGAACCAATAAATATCACAATTTAATTAAGTTTAAGAAACGAAATATATCCGAATACTACAAAATAATTAATTCCAAAATCTATTGACTATTATTTTTAATATTTTTTTTTATTTTTCAATATTTTAATTAAGGTTAAATGTTTTAGTTAGCCGCAGCATTAACAACACCATTTGATGTTGTCAAAACCATTCGTCAAATTGAATTAACTGAAAAAGAAATTATTACAGGTTAATAATAACTATAATGATAAAATAATAATTAAATTATATATTTGAATAAATTAAATACTTAGTAGTTATTTCAGAACCTCCTAGAAAAGCTTCCAAATGGACAGTCAAAGCAATTATTGACATATATCAAACAAATGGAACTCGTGGAATTTTCAGTGGTTTGGTTCCACGGATTATCAAAGTAGCACCTGCATGTGCCATAATGGTATCCACATTTGAATACGGAAAAACATTTTTTCAAAATAGAAATATGCAAATATATTATAAAAATAAAGAGGAAATTCTTTAATAAAAAAAATATTTGTAAAATTGACCATGGTTATTGGTTACCATAGAAATATCAAATATATTATTATGTGACATTTGTAATTATTGTTGATTTTGTTTGTATATAATATAATATATTTCCACCCCTCAAATTCGTGTACATGCAGTACAAAATGTATTCAGAATCTAAAAGAATAATTCCTATTATACATATATATACTAGTTGCCCTTAAAAAATGTTAACCCTTTAAAAAATTGTGATTGTTCAAATCCTTTTGGATGTAACTCGCAGCAGTAAAAGCAATTCACACGACTACACAAGCCAGTAACGTCAATAGTAATATTACGATGATGATAATAGCAATGCAATTTTATTGAGGGACGGAGTGGCTGAGCGGACTAAGGCGTCGCTTGAGACGCGCACCGACGCCGGTTCGATCCCAGCCACGGGTCGCATTTTTCTTCGGACAGTCATGGTGTTTGCAGAGAGGCCGCCATCCCCCACCCGGGCAAGGTAGATACCTACAAGTGCTCACTAGACTCTATGCCAAAACACAAAAACGTGTTCCTCCAACTGTTCCCCACCGTACCAAAAACCCTACAACTAATGGCCTCAGTTGCCTGGCTTAATGCCAATGAAAAGAAAATCTAATTATTAGATTTTGTTGTTGGTAATGTTAATAAAGGCGATTAAGGCCGTCGTTTTCTAGGGAAAACTCATTATACTTATAAACCTATCAAAATATCCAAGTAAAATCCAAATCTATTTTGTTTTCCCGGCGTATGATATAATATGTATATAATTCATTTTCTATGCCTGAAGTCGGCGGGCCCCTCTTTTAAGTGGGCCCTGCAGTGCAAGTGTCCCAATTTAATGAAAGATAGTTGGTTTACATCAAATCTTTAACAATAATATATTAGACAATTATATCTTGTATTATACAGTTTAATATTTATAAATTTATATTAACTAGGTAAAAATATTTTTCAAACTTTTACTCTTTAGGATAATGATCAGAATATTTTGATATATGATCTTCCAGTGAGTTCATTTGTTCCCTGTAAAATAAAAATTAAGAAACATATTTTTATCAAAATTATTCTAAGTCTTCTAATAGTTGAATAGTTTTTTTGAAATTATTATATGAACAATTGGTACAACTGTAATTTAATTACGTAGGTAAGAATTGTTAAATATTCAACGATCGTATTAAGTTAGGTATATGTATATTGCAAGTATAGTATATAATACCACGATTGTATAAATCAAAATAATCATATAAATAGATTATGAGGGATAAAAATATAAAATAAATTATAAGTTAAAAATAAAAAAATAAATACACATCATTGTAAAATCAATAATTATCGTTCCCAGTGGCGTATACACAAATTATCTTCAGTATGGGCCAATTTATCACTATTATAGTCAAGCATAGCACGACTAACATAGCCATAACTGAACATATTTTAGGGAGCTAGGTATAATTATGAAATATATAAAATACAAATAAAAAATTGCGCAATTAAATTTTACAATTATTTTTTAAAAAATATTGACAATTTCATATATATATTTTAATGTTATCTTACTGTGAATTTAACATCAAAGTCATCAAAGCAAGTCCTGACAATCTAACATTTCCTCGTTGATATCTCAAAAACGATTTTAATCAACCGGCTAAATTAATCATGGTGAAAAACTGTAAACAATGTATCATACATGAAATGCTTTAATTGAACCTGCAATTTCACTATGGGCTCTGGCCTAGGGGGGCTCCCCCCTATATACGCCACTGATCGTTGCACTCAGAACCTTTCATCTTTCAATCACATCAACATTCTAAGTGACTGTCAAATTATTATGTAGGTATTTTAAATATTTAAATCACTCTTATTATCAACTTTTTTATATTATTGTAAGAGTTATGAGCATTTTTAATTTACATTTATTTTACACGCTATAACTCACTTCAACACTGAACTATCGTAAAAAAAAATTCCTACAAAACACAGATAATGTTCTTCAAGTTTCATAATAGGTCGATTCGCTCTAATTTTGAAGCTAACGGCATAAAACTTGAATTTCTGAACGTAAATTTGGTATGTTACGCGTTTGTAAGACGGAGACAACACATACGGGTGTGGTGTCCTCTTAATATAAGAACCGTTTTAGTTTTCTTGTTAGAATGTTATCACCTATCATTATTATTATTTTCCACTCTTTTCTTTTGTTTTTAAAGAAAAGTACTGTTGCTCTACGATACGAGGTTATATCTCAGTGTAGAGCAATTTCTATATAGTAATATTTCGCTATATTTGTACTATAATCTATATATATTTCATGTAACTATAATAAATAAATAAACAAAAAAAAAAAAAACCATTATCTACGCAAAGTAGCATGGTACTATATAACTATATTTTTCCTCTGTAATTAAAATGTAGGAGATTGTTGTATTGTTAATTATTGCGTTTCTATGGAAATAAACAAAGCGTTACGCAAAATTTGTTAATAATTAATAGATTTCTAACTAAAAAAATATTGTGGATTTACACAACCTTTTTTTTTATTTTCACTAACAATTTACGAGGAACTTTGTATTCAGTTTTCAAATTTTTATTGACTAACTAAAATAAATTAGTAAAATCAACATTTTATATAAATAGCTCAAAAAGAGACAATATATTTTGAAAATGTTAATATGATGTATAGAAAATACTAATTTAAAAATTACAAATGGACAAATCGATGTCATTCCCTCAAAAATATTACTCTCTATATTTTTTGTAAAGGGTACTTTTACCCTTAAGATTACCTAAAAATATAGAAAAAATGATTCTATGTAAATGCGTTTTGTCTATGTTACGCGTGAGCCAGAGAATGAAAACAAAAAAGTAGGTCAGCGCATTTTGGTGGTGGATTATGTTTGTCCATCGTCCTTTCGGGCCTCGGACAGGATAGTGTAATTTTACTGTATTCGATTTGAATACAATGATTGCATTCGATAAAAAAACGATTCTGAGCGGACGAGGGAATCTTTTTTATTTAATTTTATTCGTTTCTATGATGATACACAAAGCGTTTTAAGAACAGCTTAAGAACGATTTATATAAATAGGTAATTATCATAATTATAATTTATAATTAGGAAATATAAAAATGAAACAAAAATATAAAATAAAAGAAAAAGCTCATAAGTCGCTCAAAAGTTTTGAAAATTTTACCATGTCTAGGTAAGGCTAATATAAGTAAACAACCCAAATTTCAAGTTTTTACGAATGTTTGTAACCGAATTACAACAAAAAAACTCCCAAAATTAAAATGTCTATAAATAGCTCAAAAATGGCTAAAATTTTCCGAATTTTAAACCGAAACGAACAAAATCTAAAATACAATAAAACTATCTCATGTCATTTTTCATTTGAAGCAATATTTCTGGTAGAAAACGTCGTCCGTAATTATTTAATATTATAAAATCGTGAAATCGTACGTTTTTTCTCCTTTAACCGCTTTTATTTCGAGTTGCGTTTCGAAAATCGAAAAATGACCTCTCTAAAGTACCAGCTCAAGAACATTACCTTTCAGAAAAGATGCTATACTTGATACTTTTGAGCAATTTTAAAGGGAGGGAAAATGTTTACAGAATAAAAAAGAAATAAACATCATTGTAAAACCATTACATTCCTCGCTCCGCTCAGAATCTAATAGTGCACTGAATATTATATAGGACGTGATACCCGCATGTGTTGTCTCCGTCTTACAAGTGCGTAACATAGCAAATTTTACGCTCAGCAAAACACGTGTAGCTCCGTTAATTTAAAAATTAGAGCGAATTGACCTCTTATAAAATTTAAAGGTAAGATTATTATCTAGGCAATCTCATGGGCTTTTTGTTATATTTTAATTTTAACGCGAGTTATAAGTATTTTAAAATTGTACATTTTTTAAACATCTTAAAATACTCATAACTCGCGTTAAAATTAAAATATAATTAACGGAGCTACACGTGTTTTGCTGAGCGTAAAATTTGCTATGTTACGCACTTGTAAGACGGAGACAACACATGCGGGTATCACGTCCTCTTAATGTGGGTGCCTCCTATGTGTTTATATAAAACGTAGGTATACATTTATTTATACTTACAATAGATTATCTGGGATTTCGTGATACACATCATTAAACATTTCTCTCCAATTAGGTTTATTTTTTTTTGATGCAATTGTAAATGACTGCATCAACTAAAACAAATTAGCACAAATACATATAATGATAATATAAATAATAACATAAAAATAAAATGATTTTTTTTATACGTAAATATTGTTTAACAACTATATTTACTTGTTTTTTAGTTTCATTTGCATATTCAACTTCATTTTGATCATTCCAAAGATTATTTTTTTCAAGTAATCGCTTGAATCTTGTAATTGGATTTTTGTTTGACCATTCTTTAATCTCGTCTTTAGATCTGTACGCAGTACTATCGTCAGAAGTACTATGATGACCTCGCCTAATTCGATTTTAAATTGGTAATTTATTTCATACATTAAATTAATCTACTTTTTACGAAAAATACCTATAAGTCATAGCTTCTAATATCAGAGGTCTTGTGTTATTCATAACATATTCTCGAGCTTTTATAATTGCATTATATACTGCCAGAATATCATTGCCATCGACACGAATAGTAGCAATTCCGTAGCCAGAACCGTGACTTACAATACCATCTCCTCTGTACTGTTCATTAGCTGGTGTTGATATAGCATATCCATTATTACGACTAAACATAATAGTAACATTATTTTTTCAAACAATAAAATAGTAAATTAATTTTAATTTACCAAAAAAATATTATTGGACAGTCCAGAGTAGACGCAAAATTAAATGCAGCATGCGCATCTCCTTCGCTTGCAGCCCCCTCACCAAAATAAACAATAGTACAACGATTGATTTTTAATCGTTTAAACGAATATGCTGATCCAACAGCTTTAAAATTAAAAAAAAAAAAGAATACCTTCTTAGTATAATATTTTATTTGATCAAAAGTGTATCATTGTATATATTTTTTACCTTGAGGTAGTTGCGTTGTAAGCGGAGACGAAATAGTCACGAAATTATGATTTTTAGATCCATAATGTACTGGCATTTGCTTTCCTTTACCAAGATCATCTACATTACCAAAACATTGATTCATAAATTCTTCAGGTGTGTAGCCTCTGAATAATAAAACTCCTATAAAAGAATAATTATTAAATATTTGTAAAGTAATTAATTATTATTTTAAAAATGGGCGAAGACGATGAAGTATAATATACCCGCTTCTCTGTATTGCCCATACACAAGATCATTAACATGTAATCCGGCTGCACTACCAATTTGTGCAGCTTCTTCGCCTTCGTTTGTCATATAAAATGATATTCTACCTTGCCTTTGAGATTCATACAATATTTTATCCATTATGGATAGTAAAACCATAGATTTATACATTTTAATCAAATCATTATTTTCTGGTATCTGTATTTAAATATTGCCAATATTTAGTACGATAAATAATTATTTTTTCATATTTTACTTACAATTATAGATTTACAATTGCTCGAAATGTCTCCAGTATCATTCAATATTCTAAAAATAGGTACAGGGCTATTTAAAGATGGTTCATTTATATCTAAACTCGATGTACAGTTAACTTTATTGATTCCTTGAAGTACTGACTCTTCTATTTTAGCTGATATTGTACTACTTGGCATATATTGTTTCTATAACACATTAAGATAAAAATAAATTAATAATAAATTATAATTAACTATTTGATACATTTTATGAATACCTGTCCTCATTTCATATGATAAAAATTAATTATAACATATAAACTTGGATATTTAGGAGGGATCTTAAGCTATTATTTAGACAAAATAAATAAACATATTTAGCCTTGTCGGCTATATATTTGAAAGGTCTTGCCAATCTGGGCCACTCTACAGCAGTGGCGTATTCATAAAGGGCTCAAATGGGCAATCGGGATCAAAATGCTGTGTCCTATAAAGATGCGCAGGTGTTAAAGGTTTAAAGTATCTATCTAATACCACTGAACTGTAAATATAGAACACACTAAGGACCGACAAACTATCCCACTATCGTACAACGCCACATTGATACTGTTTTCATTATTCTGTATTGTACAAAATAATACATATTTTAGATATTTCTTTAAGAATTGTATTTTTGTTAGTCATTCCAATGAAAATATATTTAATGGAATAAAATACACCGTACAATATTCAAAATAGTTTGACTATTTTTGAGCTATTTATATTTTATAGGCAAAGATTATTTCGGTATTTATATTAGTTTTTTTTTTAATTAGTGTCGATAAAAAATTTTTGCTCCGTCTGAAAACTTTAAAATTAATACAAGTTTCCTTATAAGTTTTTGTTAGTGGACATTAAAAAAAAAGTTGAGCGTACATCTACAATATTTTTTTATGAGTGTTTGAAGTTAGAACGATGACAAAATTCATCAAATTCACAGAAATGTGCAACTTAATTTTAGTTAGAATTCGTGAAAAATTGACGATGTATGTCTAAAATTTAAAAATGTATTAATAAGTTTTTTACAGTTAAAAAATTTACCAGAAAGTCAAATAAATTTTGTATGAGTGTTTGAAGTTAGATTTGGATTCACCCGTAAATTAACAAATTCTCATTGATCGATTTTCTTATTTTGTTTTAATTCAAAAAATATTAAACGTAGGTACTTTCGTACTTGAAATTTTCACCAAATGTTTATTTCATAATTTAATATACATAATACAATGTTATGAGAGGGTGAGACATTCAACAATTTAATTTTTTTTAGTTTTTTTTTAAAAAAAATATCAATACAATTTTTACGTTGAGTCACAATGCTCGAAAATTCAATGAAGGTTCGGCGATAGGATTATGATTGATAAGTGTTGCCAGTCTGTTGGATGGCATCGTATGAGTAATACGTCATAGGCGCAAATTGACTAAATTTTTTGGGGGGACTCAAGCTCCCTCCCAATAGTCCATATTGCTTAGTACCACAGAATATAAAAATTAGTACTAATTACTAGATTTTGAACTGGGGGGACTTGACCAACATTTGAGGGGATATTAAGTCCCCCAAGCCCCCCTCCTAATGATACACGTAATACGTATCGTATTATTTATACGTTTGTTTTCAAATTTTATGTTTTTATGTTTTCATTTTATGTTTCTTTTACAGTTCACAAGCAAGTTTGCATTTGAAATTGGTTTCGTACGTATAAGGATTTTTGTACAATTTCCACAAAAAATGCTCTAATTTTATTCGTTGGAATCTTGGAGGTGTTAAAAAACAGCTCTATTAAGTTCATACTTCATAGTGTCCATTTTTAAAAAACTGATTTAAACATTGTTGAGTTATTTCTTTTGTTTCTGTGAATAACGATCATGTGCATCAAGGAAATGAAAGGATTTTTTTCCGTGATTCTTTTTAGCACGTTAAAGAGAACGTCATACCCGTATGTGGTGTCTCCGTCGTACACACGTACGACGTAGCAAATTTTCGTTCACCAGTTTCAATATAGTGTGCTGTTAGTTTTTTATGTTAGAGTAAATTTACCTATTATCAAACTTTTAGTTAAGAACATTTTATTTTCATTTTCAAGCAAGATATGGGTATGTGAAATATCACTTTATTAATATTGTACATACTCTTAACTCATCACTTCAAAATTAAAATATCGTTAAAAACCGACCGAGAGAACACAGATAATGTTTTTACCTAAATGTTTGATAATAGGTCTATTCACTCTAATACTTAAACTAATAGCACACTATTAAAGCTGGAGAACAAAAATGTCCTACGTCGTACCAGTGGCACAAATAGAAAAAATGTTTAGGGGGAAGGCTCAAACCCCAATCATTTTTTTTTTTTAAATTATAATATAATATATTATAATATTATTTTTTGAGAGGGCTTTGAGTGATTTTGAGGGGGCTAAGCCCCCCCAAACTATTTGCGCCACTGGTCGTACGTCCGCGTAAAAGGTACGTTTTCCCTGCAGGCTGCAGCGTGTGTCGTCACTACCGGTCCAGATATAGGTTGCGTCTGACGCAGCCGTGCTGTCCTACACTTCCACCGTTTGACGCTGCAGCCTGCAGGGAAACCGTAGCTTAAGACGAAGACATGTAGACAACATATTATGTGAGTACGACGTCCTCTTAACTACATACGTTAAGACAAGAAAAAACAGCAAAAATAAGGGTGTCCGGCGGGCTCGCCCGCAGATAAGTAACTCACTAGGTGCAGGCTGCACTGCACCAGATATTAACATAGTTATTAAGGTTCATAGGTCGATTACTGTATACTACACCGTTACCTTAATAATTGTTAATATAATATATTAATATCATGCATGGATTACATAATATTGATGATAATATAAGAATATCAAAACTAAACTTTCAAATTGTTCAATACATTTTAATTACTTATTTAATTCAACATACTAAGATTTTTTAACAGCATACTAATTGTTTTTTGTATTTTGAAAAACCATATAATTTTTTAATTTATAGATTCTATAAATTATGTTAATATAAATATTACCTATATAATATATATATATAAGTATTGTTTGAAAATGTATAGTTTATATGATTTTATATTAATTATATACGTTTATATAGTTAAATCCAGGCACGTACATGAAAAAAAATCAGGGGGGGGGGGGTTATGTATGAGCTGTCCACCCATAAACACATTACACAATATAGATCAATACATCCATTGGTTGAATATAATTATAGTTGTGGGTATATTATATTTTATATAAGTAACGGTCCTTAAGTTTACTAAAATATAATTTGTATTACTTTAAACAATTTTATGTTGATCAGTCTCTTAAGCGTGATCTCTGCAGAAAACATCGTGATCGTTTTTGAATTAGAATTTTTGTGCTAAAAATATATCAAAATCGTCTTGTAGTTTGACAGTTTGTACAGTAACGAATCGATTCGGATGATGTACGATTGTGGATACACCGCACCGGTGAACAAACGCCCAAACGTCCGTCAAAGTGCCAAACAAACTTTCCACCGTCCGCGCGTTTACTATTTTTTTCAATTCAGGTACTAATACTGTAGTAACTAGTAACACTGCGAACAAACTGGTCGGCAACAATAATAGTACGTCATGCGTTTATTGGGTATTGACACCTGTAACCTGCTCCGGTTTATCTACGTCCTACGTGACCGACGCTTCCGCGGGTAACGAGCCCCGCTCACCTGCCTCAAAGTCCCATGCGCAGACCCGCACAGGCGCACAGCCGTTTGAGCCGTATATAATATATTATTATAATGTTATTATGTTTTCTACGGCAAACGGCAATGGCACAGGTCAACACTCAACCGTCGACGACGGCGCAGCCACGTTACGAGTATCGGTGACGGGAGTAGTGCCGACGACACCTGGTTGGCGGCAGTGCGCGGTGCCGGTAGCCGGTGCTTGGTTAGTGTAGAAAAGAGATAGGTTCACTTAACAGCAGGGTGTAGGCGACGCACGCGTGTTTACTGTTTATGTTACATACCGCGGATCGCGGTAGACATGTACATAACGCACGTCCGGCGTTAACCACAGTGCCACCGACGCGCGGGACGGCGTGTTTCGGGCTGCCGGTATTGGGCGCACTGACGTCGGACTGACGCCATCGAAGAGTCGGGTTTGTGTTGATTCGTTTGTTGTTGTGTTTGGCGAAGTGGTTCCAATTTACAATATTAGTTATTTACTTATTATATTTTCTCGGCGCAAGTGAGTTTGCAGGCTTGTCGATTTTTCTTCACACCCTACCGACTGAACAACTACAATAATAATAACATCACCTTACTCGGCAACCCCGGTGTGTTCAATTGCCCCGCGTATTCGTCTCCGCCGCGCGCACGGTGCCCTTACTCGTTGGCCGTTGCTCTCCGTGCGTTTGACCCGTTGTCGGAGATCGGTCGGATTTCAGTCATCGGTTGTGGCTGTTATGGGCGGAACGCCAAAGAATATTCTTCACTTGTTTCAAAGAGCGCCGAACAACGTTGCCCGCTGCTAGACCGTGGAATACGCCAAGGTAAATACCCGTCAACGAGCCCGCCATCATTTGTCGTTCTTGCACGGTATGGTCGCGCTTCGACCGTCGGCGCTCGTCCGTAAGGCCGAGAATTGACGGTATTTCGTCTACCGTGCGCGTCGTTATTGGTGACCGTCAAACGTGCTACGCTCTTCTCGCTACCCTCCCGATTTCTAGTGATGCAAGACACTGCTCGTTAATCCTTAGGAAAATGTGTGTACCAAACGTAGTCTGTAAACAATCCGCCTTCACGAACACAGTTGCCCGTGGGTCCTAAGAGTTTAGGTCTTTCGTTACTACCACAATCTCGGTGAATGCATCCGTAGTGTGTACACTGCCCACTAGATTTTATCATCCAATGTTGAGGTTTTATGTAGTTATTTTTGAATAATGGTTTAGAACTTGATACAAAATACATGCAATATTCCATTAATTTTTATCTAGTGTACTTAAATATCTGTACCCTGGAGGTGAACGACACTATGTCACAAAATAGTAATTTTATAGGAGATGGATGGTGTTCTTTACCTCTAAAAAATTGGACATGGTTTTATTTTCCATAGTCTTATTTTCGTTACTTATGATAACTGATATGGTGCCATATACACATTTACATAGAGCGAAAAATGTACAAGGAAATGGAGCTAACTCAATTTCGTAAAAAAATGGACATGGTGTCCTTTACCGCCAGGGGGAACAGAGATGTTATTTTACTTTCATTATGTTAAGAAAGATTGGTGTCTTAAAAATATGAGGAGATATATTTGACAAGATGTAATTTAATTAATATATTATAGGAAATTATAAATCCATTAACAGACTAAATGTCTTATATAATAATATGTATTACAGTCTACATTCACTTATGATAGGATTTAATGAATATTGGAATGTTTATGAACATTCATTAATAATAAGGCGCCTAATGAAAATAATTATTAAAATTTAACATTTAAAGCATTAATAACATTTTCTGATGTCATTTAAATACCTCTTTTATTTCCTTAAAAATAAAATACATTTTTATTATTTATTATAGTTAAAACAATCTCAATAGTATTATTTTATTAATTATTTACTAACATTAAAGATAAGATAAATCCATATGAATTACACAAAAATAAAATTCCACTGTAGAAATTGTAATCAAGTAATGATAATTAGTGATTTATGTCTTATTTCTTGATGTAGGTAGGTATCATTTTATTTACAGTAATTTTAATAACTTAAGGTACCCATATCTACATTATAAATTAGTTATGTTACTAAATATCAATGAATAATGTTGAATAAATTAAATTAATAATTGTTTAATAAATTGTATAAACTAAATTTGTTATTAAAATATTATTTTTAATTGAACAATTATGTTCATTAGAGGTTTCACCTAAAAGTACTTGTTGCTATATATGTATATAATGTATCAGTGTGATTATTAAAAAAACATTGAGGAATTTTTACTAACATGACAGTTTAAAATAAATTATCCTTAATAACAAAATATAATACTTTCTGATACATCTAATAGGATATTTATATATTTTAGGTATACTTTTGCCTCAAAATACTTTCTCCCAATTTATAATATATTGAAGTAACTATCTAGGCTTCTTTGTTATTGTTAAATTGATTGTAATATGTAAGTAGCATAGATATTATTAATTTATCTTTATTTTTAATGTTGATGGTAAAGATAATGTAATTTAAATAACTATCCTTCTCCACCAAATCAATCTAAAATAATATTTGTTCTGGTAAAAAAAAAACCACCGATTGATATTTTTTATTATTTTCAGATTGAATTTAACTTCTTAAACATGAATAGTATTGGAGCAATGAACTCTCCAGTGAAGCAGCCTTTGCCAACAGTATTGGCTCCTCCTACTATTTCAAATTCTTCACCTTCCAAAGTACAACAACCACCGAATTTAACTCCACTTAATTTAAATACTTCTCAATCAGCTCAACCTTTGAGTCTTGTTAATGAACATAAAAATATTCCAATTGTTATCCCTTCGCCTATTATGACTTCTGTTGAAAATATTGTTCCAAAATCTACCGCTTGTAATGGTATACCTGATACAAAAGCAATTGGTGAGAAAATTGAAGAAGCACTGCCTAAAATTGAATCACAATTACTACACAATCAGGTAAATAATTCTGTCAATGTTAAAAGCGCAAATGAATCTCCTCTTTCTGAAGTGAAACCTCAAATATCAGAAGTTGAAAATCTATCTCAAAAAAAAGATGATAAGAATAACTTGCCAATTGTTCAAACCGATAAAGTAGTTTTGCCAGAAGTCATTGTAACATCTATAAGTGATCCTATTAAGCCTGAAGAATTACGTAAAACTGAAAATTTAGTTTCTAAACCAAAAGAACACGATGTAAAAGTCAGTCAGGATTCCCCTGAAATTAAGACTGTAGCGGAAACAAACCAAGGAACAACTGTTTCTTCTGAAAAAGCTGAACAAGCACCTGTAAACACTTCAAAAGTTAGTGTACGACGAAAAAGAGAACATAAAGTAAGTTTTTAATATTAAATAGTCTTAAAATAGCAAAGATAAAATATACCAGAATTTCATAACTAGTAACTACTACGAAGAATGAAAATACATTGTAAATTCTGATAATATTGGTGAGAAATTGCCATATCATTAGTAGCTTCATTGGGTATACATATTATTGTTTTCTTGTACAAAGATTTTTGTAGCATTACTACTTAAATGTCAACTAAAAATCTGTTAAATAATTATCTATCTTAAAAAATATAAGCTATCATTTATTAAACTAATTTTTTTTTTTAATTATTTTAAGCAACTAGAAGAAGAAGACGATAAGAAGGAAAAGTCATTGAAAAAGGATACACCTGTTGAAGAAATTAAATCAAAGCGTACTAGACTTCCTACACAACCTTTCCAATTATCATTGTTGCCTGAAATGCATCATATTTCTAAAATTTCTGAAAAACCCGTATCTTCAAAAATCAATAGTGACAAATTAACAGTGTTTTACAAGTAATATTTCATAGCCATTGATACATTTTTATAGATCGTGTGATTTAATATATTATTCAAAAATATTAATTAATCTTCAGAAATGAATTTTTGGCTGTACGAAATGAAGATGGAGGGTTTTACTTATGTCAAGCTATGCAAAATATTCATAGAGCTAGTCGCCGCATTCGTATTCGATGGCTAACTCAACATCCAAATGATGAGTTTACGCCAGATTTTTATGACCATACAGGTAATGCAAACATTTTGAATTACTATTTTATTTGTGTATTTTTTATAGTTTTTTTTCCTAAAAAACATTCTATACATAATGCATGTAATTCTCCTTTTCATTATATATATTATATACACAACCTCTTTACAAATTATAACGGACCCCCATAAGACAGAAATCTCCTTATAGTGGAAAATCACAGTAGTCCCGTAATTTTAGTCTTCCTATAATGTAAAAATCAGTTGGTACCCAGCGATTCCATTATAAGGAAGTTTTATTGTATATCAGATAGATCAGTCTTTCTCAAATTGGACGATAGAGCCCTCCCTGTGGGCGGTTGCAACTTCCAGGGTGCCGGTATAAGACCCAAAGAAATTGTGTGTGCGTTGGAGCTGGCTAGAGTGCCTATGGTGATTAAAAAGCAATAAGTTATGTTCTTCTTTTACTTAAAATTAAAATTAAATACCTATTACATCATGTCTACATAATTCCACATACACTTGCATCTATTTTTATGTAAATTCGAGCCTCAACTCGTTCAAAAGCATCAGGTTTAACCTTCACATAAGATACGTTTTATATTTAGTTTTAATTTTTTAATAAAAATACTTTTAGATTGCTGTTTTAACTTTAATAAATATAATTTTAAATATGTTCAATTGTGCATTTTAATTATATATTTGTTTTGTTCTCGTTATACATACAATTTTGAACTCAGATATAAAACATGGCGTATTTAAATAAAATAATTATAATAACTACTGTTTTTAAGATACACTACAGAGTACAGAGGGTAAGCTTAAAAACATTTTGGGGCTCTAAAAAGTCATTGATTCTCGAAGTGGGTGGTGATTTAAATAAGTTTGAGAACCTGTGAGATAGATAAATAAAAGCTTGCAATTTAAAAAGAAGTCATTCATGTTAATTTGGTAAGTTAGGTACCTATTAGTTGGTATCTTATAAAATTGTTAATCAATAATGGATTTTAAAGCAAAATTTATTTTAATTAGAACTTGAAATTAAGTTAATTAATTACCTACTAAAATCAAATAATTATTTAATTCTTACAGAATTTGATTGTATTTTGACAAATATAACATTAAAAAAAATTCAGAAAGAACAATGGAAACTACCTGAAAAAGAAAAGTTAAGAATTGAAAATATTTTGAAACGATCTATTGATGTTGAAAAAGGATCAGAGAAACCTTCAGTAACTGAAGAACATCCAGATGGGTGTATGTATTATTGTTGTAATTAAAACATTGAGTTCTGGTTTGTTATATCCCCGCCACTTAGGATTATGATCTAGCCGCCTTTCATAATAATAATAATATATTTGATAAAAATTTGTGTATAAAATGATATCTATTAATAAATTAGATAATTTATATAATAAAATTATAACGGTACAAACAAAATTAAGATGGAGACTATAGACTATTAGCCATTACGAGGTACCTATAGTAATAGTACATTTTTTTTCGTGGTACTATTAAATTATTAGGTTATAAACTCTTTAGGCAGGGACGTTAACAAACCAGTACCAAAAATTATATTCAATTATTAATGCTATTTTTTGCTAATTATTAAAGTGCTTTTTTTTCAATCACTGTAATTTAAACTGATTATTTTAGTGGACGTAAGTTTGTTCAAAGACGAAGCTCAACTAACAAAGAAAAAAGGTAGCAAAAAAAGCATTACTGTAAAAAGGAAGGTATCAACTGATGAACAACAACCAGTGAAAAAGTCATCTAGACTGTCTAAGAAAAAACCATCTTATGATTTTGGGCATTCTTCATCTGAGAGTGACGAGAATGATGATGAAGATGACAATAGTAACCAAAACAAATCATCAAACAAAAAAGTTTTGAAAAAGAAAGTTATTGCAAAAGAACCTGCTAAAAAAATAATAGGCAATGTGTCAAAACCGAAAATACCATCAGTTAGAAAAACACAAACTCCTGTTAAACCGACTTATGTTCTGGCATCTGTTTCATCAGCAGTGAAGAAAAGAGAAATAATTGCTACAAAACAAAAAAAAGAAAACAGTATTTCAGATAAAAAGTCTTCCAAGAAAGTAGAACCAAAATCTCCAGCTGTTCCACTGCCTTCAGAGAGATCATCAAAAACTAGAAGTAAAAATTATTCTTAATATTATATTTATAATCCAACAATCAGACCAATTATTATGTTAATGCTTCTGAAAAATTCACAATGGAAATATCTGTATCTTTGGCTCTATTTCAATTTTTTTTTTTATTATCCCATACCCACATAAGTTGTCTCAGTCTTATTAACAGCATAGCAAATATGTGTTCAGCTGACCTAACTTTGTATTGTTACCTTTAATATCAGAGTTAATTCACTTATCAAAATTAAATGTAAAGATATTATCTAGGGCACCACCTCATACACTTTTATTAAATATGAGAGCAAATTATACAAATTTAATAACTGTAATATTTTACATAGTTACATAATTTTAAAATTAAATTATCAACAAAATCCTATGAATATGCCCTTGATAATGTTCTTACCTACAAGTTAAATAATTCTTAATATAAAAATATTATAACACAAAATTGGTTCTGTTAAATACAAATTTGCTTTGTGTAAAAATAATCTTGATATTAAACTTTTTACATGTATATATATTTTTTTATAGATGCGGGAAATGCTGTTTCTGCTAAAATAACTACTGCTGGTATTGGAATAGTTAAAAATAACCCCAACGATCGAAAAACACTAAGAAATCGTAAATGATGATAGACATTATAACACACTTTGTAAGTAATATAGTCTACTTGTTTGAACAATATTTGAAATTCATTTTGTTTATAATATTATCAATTTAACTTAATTCTGATTTCTTGAAAGACTAAATTTTTATGTTTAACACATACCATATCACAAATTTGTTTTGATGTGTTGATTCACATTCTTGTTTAACTTTTATAATTTTATACTTTTTTTCGTTTATTATTTTTTATTAAGTTTTGAATAACTTAGGTAGCTAATAGTATTAAATTTCAAAATAATCCGAAAATATTTATAAGGTAATTCAAAGTTACATGGATACTTTTTGTAATAATAGTACTTAATGATATTATGAAATATGCATCAATCTTAATTATTTTCTGATGTCGATGCCAACATTTAAAATTATTATTGTTACTTGATCATTATTAATTGTATTTATATGTAAAACATATTTGTAATACTTTAAGTATAATCTATTTTAATGTTTTTGTGAGTTATTCCTTATACTTCAGAAATCAATATTTTTTCAACCATACTTATGCCTTAAAATATCTAATGAATAATAATGTTAAAAATATAATTGATTCTTATTCTTATAACATTTCTAAATACTGTATTTTCCCTTCGCATGTTTTGATTAAATACATTTATACATGTTCAAATAGTTGTAACTTTATTTTATAATAATTATTTTTTGGCATTGGCATCTTCTATAAATTTCTCTAAACATAAATTATTCAGTTACAAGACTATATTATTTTCTAATTGATGACTTAATTTATATTATTTTTTTGGTTTTGATTTATTTCAAAAAATATTTCAATAGAATTATGGATGTGCACCAAGTTCTTGTAAATGTATTGACTTTGTATTCCTTACGCACAAAATTATCTAGTTTAAAAAATAATTGTTTACTTCCATGAAAACTTATTGTTCCAAATGTTAATTTATTACTTACAGTACAATTCATTTAATATTATAATTAATAAGTATACAGACAAAATGTAAGCTCTTTATAATAATGTATTGTACATAATATGATTTAGGATAATATAGCTAATACACATAGATATATATTTATATAAATATACATATTAATGAATAATATTAGATTACAATTTTAAATCTTATATTATTAGTTATGTAAGTTAAGAAAAAAATGATTGTTTTGAGTGACGTGGTTTTGCCATATTTGCAATATCATAATATTTTTTATTAATTTACAAGTGTTAAATTTTATTGTGTCTGTGTGCTGTAAATAACCATGAATCTATTCTGGTATTGATGTCAACCTGCTTTGATATTGTTTGTAAATCTATTGATTTTATTTTTTATTTAATACCAATAGTAGGGGTATGCACATTAGAAAAACATATTTATTTACCAACAACTTTTTAATTATAAAAAATATATATACAAGGAAAAAATTATTATTGTAAATATTATAAATTTGATTAATTATTTTAAGTGAATTTAAAAATATATTCAAACAATTTATTGTACATATTTGTGTTTTAAAATTAATGAGTTTATTTTTTTATCACCAACGAGTTCAAATTAAATTTAGATACTCTAGGTACATTTCTAATAGTTAATGAAATACGTTTATTTCTTGTCAATGGAATTCCATTTTGTATATTTGATCCACAATATGTTATATTGGATATTTTATCGTCAATGATATCATTGGTAATCTCTTCAATGCCATGCATATATTCAGTATACATTTTATCCTTTAAAATGAGTAAACTTCGTCTTTCCAACAATAAACTGTATACTTTTTCACTTGATACAACTTCAATGTCAGTCTAAAAATGATAAAATACTGTTTCAAAGATAATACATTTTAATTTTTAGTTACCTAATAAAAAGATTTTATAGTATTATAATTAAAGATTATTAATTTAATTTAGGATACATTTTACTGCTCTAGAACATAATCTCCTATCTATTTTATAGTTGTAATTTCTTAAACTAATTTATTATACACATACATTGGTAAAAAATATAATATAAGTTTTTAAAAAAACGCTGTCTTATAAAGACTTAAAATTGTTAATATTTTTTAAAATAATGATTAGTCGTGATAAAAGAATCACCCATGAATTGAGATATTTTGTCCTATTACATAAAAAAGGGAGACATTTTGTATGTTTTTCTAACATTAAATCCTATATTGATAATAAGGAAGTATTATTCTGAATTATATTTTATCAACTTTGTAAGCAATAGGTAGTTTATAATTTATTAAAAAATATGTTAAGATACAATAATTTTATTATCTTTATGTAAAGCAAGTATAACTTTTTAATAATTTTATCACAGATGAACAAAAAAAAAAAAAATTATAAATTTAATATTAAAATAATCTTACCTTAAGTGGCTTATAAAAATTCAGTACGGTATGAGATCCACAGTTAATAGTACTTATAGTAGGGAAAAATAAACTTCCATCTAAATGTGGCTAAAGAACAACATTGGTTACAATCTAATAATGTTTTATGCTTATCATACATTTATACCATGATTCCTTGTCCTGATAAGTATTCATTAATTAACACATGGTTTGGTCTGTTAGTCCTAGGAAATACTTGTAGACTTTCTACTCGATCAACAAATCCTTTTAACCACTACAACGTGCAATTTAAATTATACTCCATAGTTGCAAATAATTAAGTGAATCATACTTACATCAGGAATTGTTTCGGGTATGAGTCCTTTGGCATGAGGTATACCTCCCCAATTTTGAAGTCTTCTATTTTTCAATTGACACCATTTCGGTTTTGGCGCACTATTTACTTTATCCATTATATATGTTTCCTGTTCTTCAGTTATAAAATTTGGTATATAATAAGCTGCATCATCGACCTTAAAACAACAGCAGAAATTAATACTAGTTGTACTATATCTAATATAACACTACTATTTAAGTATAATTACTAAAGTCAACTTATTATCCTTCAAATCAATATTGTCCATTTCAAAATTATATCGTAAATATCTATAAAAAGTAATCGAAACGATCACAAATCCCGTACGGATAAACAGTATATCATGACAAAACGTTGTCACGCATGAAGTGATAAATTTAAACTGAATTTTGACATTGATAGCGTAAAGAATTATTATGCAAATGTGGAGTATTCCGTGTTTGTACTTTTGTAGCATGAGATATGTTTATTGTTTACTGTTTTATGATAAGATTTATATTTTATAAGTATCATCACGAACACCAGTCGCGCATGAAAAAAACGTACTGAAAATCGAAATAAGTCGCACGATTAAACGGCCACAGGCTGCGCTGCGTACGCTAACGTTGCTACTTTAACCTGTGTATATATATTTTTTTACAATATATTATGTGCATTATTTTAAACCATAAGTCATAACCCTCTTCAGATTTTATAGCTTGTACGATTATGCGTTAATATCACGATTAAAGATAAATCGTGGTTTATATATGTGATTCGTATCTATTTTTTTTTTATTTTTGTGTAAATAATTAAATTATACAATCTGTTAACCCTAGATCATATTATTATAGTGTATGATCTAAGCTTGTTAACACTGTTTATAGTTATTTTGTATTTTATATTTTATACCTATACCACGACAAATTTAATTTATTTTAATTTGTCATGACCTATACGAAATTGTGATTTTATAGTATTAGAAGATATATCTTTGTTCACATCACAGAATCTAAAATCTATATACTATCTAGATAAGGTACTCCTATACATAGATAATATAAGATATTATCTATGCTCCTATATAATTTATATTGTTATCAAGTGAAGCTCAGCTGTCGACGGCCGCCATATTTTTCTCGGCGGCAAAACATTTCATTCATTGTACAAAATGTATTAGGAACAACATCGTTTTTACTTTTTAATGGTAAAATAAAATAGTCATAAAAATTACTAACATAAAATATTTTTTTGTTTTTAAAACTACAGGTTCAGAAATAATAAAATACAATACAAAATAAATCGTAATTAATCGTATTTGTCATAAGAAATACCATGCAATTGCCCCCCGACCTTAATGTTTCAATTCACGGTGGGAGTTAGCTATCTAGTAGCTGAGCCCAATACTATCATAGATAGTATTATCTATCTTGATACACCACTCAGTCAACTCTCGACAAACATGTGTTTTCTTGAACGATCGTTTCATATAGATATAATATATAATATAGTATCGTTACACTCAAATTTGTTTCTTAAGAATAACATGTTTATGAAATATACACTTCTGCACATAAATAAATGCGTAATCGTACAAGCTATAAAATCTAAAGAGGGTCATGCTTCTAAATAATGCATATATTTTTAAAAAACGCTAAAACATGAATAGTCTCTATACTACGCGGGTTAAAGTAGCAACCCCAGCCTACGCAGCTTGTTTGATCGTGCTACTAATTTCGGGACGTCATCTGAAGCACACGACAATCATTGCTATCACCGAATACTATAGATTAGTTTAGTACTAGATGTTACTAGGTGCAAAAAACTCGCATAGTGCAGTAACTTGGAACACAAAATTAGTAATTTAGTGCACACTGCCATAGAATAGCTGGTGGAACAAAAAAAGTGCACTACTGCAGCTCAGCTGCTGCTAGTGTGACGTGGTGGAATGCGCTATTAGAATTAGATTAACCAACCTGTTAATACAACAAGATAACGTGATAATTATTTTCATAACTTTTTTTCTACTTTGAACTTTGATCTTTACCACCGTAGACTGTTCAGTTATCTTTATTCTTTACACTTTGAGATGTCCTATCAAGAAATAATCATCACTTGTTTTTAGTTTCAACTATTCATTAGCCTGCTGGTCAGCTATTACCATTGTTATTAGCTTGTGTAATAGCGATCAACGAAAGGAATCTTCGAAAAACATTTTTATTGAAATCTGATATTTTAAAGTTGGATAGGAAAATAATTTAATAGTATACAAATTTAAACTGTAAGTAAAAATATTTATCTCTATTTAGAGTTAACAGCTAAAACAGATTTTAACTAATTTATTTTGTATAGTGTTAACAATAAAACCATTATCATGATGAGATTTAAAACAGGAAAGGTAATATGCTAAGCTAAGCTCTTCAAATATATAATTTTAGACTCAATATTTGAAATATAAAGAATTTACTTTTATGATTTTTAATAAAATATTATTTCAATAGTGCTTAATAAAAACTTGTACCCGACGATCTTTATCAACAACCTCAAATATGAGAGATGTTTTTATTGTCAGTGCTACTAGAACTCCAATTGGTTCTTTTGGTGGATCATTGAAGAGTCTTTCTGCTACTAAACTGGGTGCTATAGCTATACAGGTGAGTACATAGTATTTTAAATACTAGTTTTAACGATAATTCATAAGATTAACATTTTTTTCTATACAAGTTTTTAATACTTAATTTATATTAATAGCATAAAATTAGAACTTGGAATTCTAGAACTTTTGAAACTAAAAGTAATACTTACACACATTTTAGACTAAAATTTATAAGAAACAAATACAATTAAGACAATTAAAAAAAAAAAAAAACAAAAGTGCATAACTGCATAGGGTAATTTTCATTTGTTTCAAGAAATGAACAATTTTCATATCAAAAAATTTTAATATAATATTTAATTGTTGAATGATCTTGGGATAATCAATTAGTGTTAAGTATTTAATTTTATATTTTTAGTGAAATGACTGACTAATATTTATAATTGCACATTTATTTACTTTTATTATTTATGGTATTGTTAAATGAAAACTGTTAAATCAATTAAACATTAACTTTATTTTTGCAACAGGCTGCTGTTGAGCGATCTGGAATTTCAAAAGATGAAATTCAGGAAGTTTTTATGGGAAATGTATGTCAAGGTGGTGTTGGACAAGCGCCAGCAAGACAAGCAACAATATTTGCTGGTGAATTACTGAATTATTTTAATTATTATGCTTAAACATTTTACCAAATTACTATGATCAATTCATAGGATTATCTAAATCAACTATATGTACAACAATAAATAAAGTCTGTGCTTCCGGAATGAAGTCGGTCATGTTGGCTTCTCAGAGTCTTATATGTGGCCATCAACAAATAGTAGTTGCCGGTGGCATGGAATCTATGTCTAATGTACCATTTTATCTAGCTAGAGGAGAAACAAAATATGGCGGTGTGAATTTATCTGTTTGTTTATTATTTATATACGTTTAACATTCTTACAAATATAATATATGTTAATATTTTTTTTTTTCATTATACTCTATTAGGACGGAATTGTGTTTGATGGCTTAACTGATGTATACAACAAAGTTCACATGGGCAGTTGTGCCGAAAATACTGCTAAACAATGTGGCATTAGTAGAATACAGCAAGATGATTTTGCTTTAAGCAGTTACAAAAAAAGTGCTGATGCGTGGAAACAAGGACACTTTGCTCAAGAAATTGTTCCAGTAAATGTTCCTCAAAAAAGAGGTAACAAATGTCTTTTTTTTTTGTAAACTAATGACTAAAACTAATTCAAATATTTAAAGGTAAACCTGATATTGTTGTGTCCGAAGATGAAGAATTTAAAAGAATAGATTTTGAAAAGTTTAAAAAATTGAATACGGTTTTTCAAGTAAATATTATTATCTTTTTTTTTTTATATATATTTTTTTTTTTTTATATTTTAGAAAGAAAATGGAACTGTAACTGCTGGAAATGCATCAACGATTAATGATGGGGCTGCAGCTTTAGTATTGACAAATGAAAATGTTGTAAAAAAATTAAATTTAAAACCTTTAGCTAGAGTAGTTGCATTTCAAGATGGTGCAACCGACCCTATTGATTTTCCTATTGCTCCAGCATTTGCTATACCCAAAGTATGTATTATTACTTTTTTATAGTATACTTTAATTATAATTATGGAGAACAGAATGCCTTTGTGGACTAATTATCTCCGGCAGCATCACTCTCTGGGCAAACTATTCATTTTTCCAAATATAAAGCAACATTCTTAAGAAAAAATATATTATCATTATTAATTATTGGAATTTATTGATTTTTATTCTAGTTGTTAAGCAAAAGTGGTATATCGAAAGATGACATTGCATTATGGGAAATAAATGAAGCTTTCAGTGTTGTGGTTTTAGCTAATATAATGAAACTAGATCTCGATCCATCTAAAATCAATGTACATGGTGGAGCTGTTAGCTTGGGTCATCCAATAGGGTAAATATGTCACTTTACGATGTACATAATTTGATAAATTGTATCAAAAAAAACTTTTTTTTAGGATGTCTGGTGCCAGGATTGTGGTGCACTTGGCTCATGCATTAAAACCAGGACAAAAGGGTGTAGCTTCTATTTGTAATGGTGGTGGTGGAGCATCATCAATTCTAATTGAACGACTATAATTTATAAGAAGTATTTTTGCTTCATTCACAAATATTATTATTTAATATTTAATTATTGCAGTGTAGTTATGAGTTAAGACTGCAATTACTTTTCTTTTCATATATGTATTTAAATCAAATTATTATTATATTTTATTTTATTTAAAATTATATTTTACAACCATTTATTTATTTAAATCAATTTGACTGTGCCTCGGCGCGACGCAGTGGCTGAAATCAATTACGCGACATGATTGAGAGTAAGCAACAGCTGCTGACACTAGTTCTCGGATGGATGACCACCCAGGTTCATAGTACGCAAAAACCTTGACACACATACATGTGTTTCTAACCGACCATTCCAACCCTACTCTACCAATCTACATGCTAATGACCTCAGTCATCAAAGCCTTAAACCAAATAAAAAAAAAAATCAGTTTGAAGTTTTGAATAGGATTTTTAATCTTTTTCATATATTACTAAAATAGTTTTTTTTTACATCTCGAATCACATTATCTATAAGCTTTAATGCCATATATTTATCTACTTGTTTTACTTTAAATTCAGTAGCTTTGAACTGGATTTTGTTTTTAAATTTAATTGGTTTAATATCAAATTTGTTCCAAAAATTGTTTAACCAATTTACATCCTCTGGGTGTTCCTACAACAAAATATTATTAAAACAATCTATTCATTCTATTCCTTAATTATGTGATATACCTTTGGAATTCGTAAGTATACATGGATGTGCTCTTTATTGTAAGCTAAAAATAAACAAGGTATTTCACCACAAATATGTATAATATTTTCAAAATCATAACAATTGTCATTAAGGTAGGCAACATCACATTCTACATAACCCACAGCATAACTATCTTCGCATAATATTTTTACTGCATCACCTAATATTTGCCTAAATACAATAGATTAGTCAATTCCAATACAATTATTATAACATTAAAATTACTTACATCTTTTTTTCTTTTGTTAATTTCTGAATTTTTCTTTCAATAGCAAAGATTTTCTTATTTATTTGAATTTGATCTTTCAATGGTATATAGTTTTGAGGAATATTTTTCAGTTCTGATTTTAATTGGTTCATATTATCCATCAACAGATTCACCTTAAGTTTAAAATGTTTAAAAATATTGATTAAAATAGTAAAATCTCATTAATATGTTTCCACTTAAAAAGTGATATCAAAATATTATATGAATTGGGTGCAGTCACTAGAATTAGTGAAAAAATTATAAGTTTTTATTTTTTTTATTGTCCTATGATTATCATCTTAAGGCATTTTACTTTATTGAGTAATTTACCTTTGTTGGAGAAATATTATTTAAATTAGTTGAATTTGCCAAATCTTCAACAAAATTTGATTTTCCTAATAATTGTTGACCAAAATCACTCGCATTTGTACACAGAGGCCCAGTTACTGCCATTATGGTACATTCATTAATGTTACATTTATATTGGACTATAGAAAAATCAATCACATCTAAAGTATTTTGTACATGTGTACCACAACATGCTTCTCTTGATATATATGAATCATCAACATTGCTATACATATCTATTAAATGTACTTCGTCTGGATACACTTCTCCAGGAAGTAATGTGACATTAATTTGGTTTAAATCATTAGATGTCACTGTTGTTCTTTTAACTGATACTGCAGATTGTATTACACTTTTAACTTTTTCTTCTATCACTAAGGCGTCTGTACAATTAACATAAGGATAACATGTAATCATTAATGTCAACAAACTATAAAATCAAATATCTTGTTAACAATAGTTTACCTTTTAGTGAAAACGTTTGACCAAAGAGCGCAAATGTGAATGACATAAAATCTTTTTTGACACAACTTGACAATTGAGTAGTAACAACCAAATATGAGTTTAAAACAGAATTTAATATATGAACTGATGAGTGAGCTCGCATTAGACCAAGTCTATTGTTTGAATCAACTTGAACATGTAATTCCTTTTCACTAAAAATGTATTCACATATATAATATTAATTTTTGAAACGGCAATGCAAAAATAAAAAGTACCTTAATAACATGGGCCAATCTCTTGATTTAATATGATGCAACACAACACCATTTTCTTCAATTTTGTCTACGCCAATAACATCAAACACTATTCCGTTGTTAGTTGTAACTATACCTATATCATTTTGTTGTCCACCAGCTTTACAATAGAAGGACGTTTTATCCAACACTAACGAAACCATATCTCCTTGCTGTTTAATATCAGGCTCAGTCACAATGTTACCATTAATATCGACAATTGCTAGAAGCTTAGCAATAAGTACTGGTGATAAATATGATTCATTATTATTGCGAATAACTTCATACTTGAAACTGTCATCAGTTTTAGGTATATTTCCTGTCATGTAATTGTTTGATTTTTTTTCAGTATGTTTAATGGTTTTTATTTGCAATTTTTTTAATTTTTCATCAAGTTCATTCCAACTCACTGGTTTTCCTAGAATATCAAAAAAATACATTAAAGTTACCTATATTAAATTAATAATAATAAGGACAATAATAATTTACCCATAACTTCAGCTAGCCTTCCAATTGTTTTCTTTTCAAGACCAAATGCATCATACAATGTAAATGCTGGTATATTGCTCATATTTTTGTGTTTAATTAAGTAATTGCAAGCTGGCACAAATCCAGTACATTCTTCATACGGATTAAAACTTTTTAACATTGGACATTCTTCAACCATCATTTTCCAATCTTTGGAAACAGATATTCTTAGTTTGTTAAATATAGCGTATTCGTGTTTAATTAAATGTTTGACCTAAAAGTGAATACTGATATTTAATTACTTAAGATTATATAGAAAATTTAAATTTCACTCTTTATAGATTAAAGAATATTATCATAACTGTAATATAACCTTTTCATTGTTTTTAATCAACTCTGGATACACATTACCAAGACTATTAGAAACTTCATTAGCTATATCACACATCAAAGTATAGCCGGGCTGAATTTTGAAATTTGTTTCAGCCAATATAAATGACTTTCGTATAAGTCTTCTCAATTTATGACTGAAATAGTAAAAAACACCTTAATTAACAATTCAAAACTTAAAATTATTAAAGAAACAACTTTTGACTGGGTAACATATTATCCGAGAGTGCAACAGTAATCATCCGTCCGTGGTCTGCTAATACTCGATAGTAAGTATCCAAACCCGTGCCGTCATATAATCCTGTGTACTTTGATATTCTGCATGCCTAGTAATAATATAATAACATTTCAAAATTAAAAATGTTATAGTTTTGTTAGTTGTAATAATTTCTTACATTAAATATAATGTTGAATATAGAAGAAAATAAATCTGTATCGTAAGTAGATGTTTTATCTTGCAACACCATTGTCAAGCGTTCCAATCCCATTCCAGTATCTATGAAATAATTTGGTAACTTGCGCATAGTATTTTTTTCTCTACATAAAATCTAATTCATTAACGGTTAACTTAAAATCAATTTTAATGAAAAAGAAAAAAACTACCGAGAATATTGTATGAAAACAATGTTCCAAAGTTCAATAAGATTTTTCCCACCAGAAGGAGGATAATCAATGTGTATTTCTGTACAAGGCCCGCAAGGTCCTGTTTCTCCCATTTCCCAAAAATTATCATTTACTCCATTCATAACAATATGATCATCATTTACACTGTAACAATACATAAATATTAAATAATGTCAAGTTTTTTTAGTTTATAGGTAAGTAAACAATATTAACCCAATATGTTTCCATATCTGAAGAGTTTCATTATCAGCTTCTACGTCAAGTGTTGTATCACCATTAAATACGGTACAATATAATTGCTCAGTGGGTATGTTAAAGGGTGGCAAGGTCAATAAATTCCAAGCCAGATGACATGCTTCTGCCTATAAAAATAAAGTTTTACAGATTTGCCAAACTCAATTTAAATTAATTTCAACCTTGCCATAGTGTCCAAAAGACCAGTTTCCGAGCATTTCAAAGAATGTATGATGGTAACCATCAGAACCAACAATATCCAAATCATTGTGTTTACCACCAACCCTTATACACTTTTGACTATTGGCAACACAATTGGCTGCTAATGTTCTTTGACCGAGTAACACACTCTTAAACTAATAAAAAAAAAAATCATCAATACATTTTTCTGTATAATTATAATATGTTTACCTGACACATTCCAGCATTTACAAAGGCTATTGTAGGATCATTGTATGGTACTACTGGACTAGATTTAATGTACTTGTGATCATTCTCTTTCACAAAATAATCAATGAATCGATTACGTATTTCATTTGAAGACAAAAATGACCTAAAACGTTTCCTGTTATCAACATTTAATGGTTTCAACTTGAACTTGATCATTTTTTTATTTCTTCTAAATATCTATAAGAAAAACAAATACTCTGGTAATTATGCATTTTTATATTATAATCTGTGGTATAATTATTTAAATAAGTATATTTTTACATTTTATAAATAAAAACTGCAGATAGCATCACAGATTAACACCGTTATTCTACATTTCTGTGGAAGACGCCAGCCAAATATTTTAGTTCATTGTAAATTTGTAACTTGTAAGTAATAACAATTTCAAAGCTGAACGAGAGTACCAGATGTAATTATATACCTTTTCTATGAGCAGGCATGAGATGTCTTAGAGAGCCGCCTCTTACAGTCTCACTGCCTCAGTGCCAGAACCTCAAGCCCTCTTATAATAGTCTAGTGCTCCCGAAGTCTGGTTCCGGTACTTTATAGTAATCATGACAAAAGACAAATGTAGTTTGTCACGAGTAGGTGGTACTAGCAAGTTGGGGCCAATCTTGGATCATATACTATAGGGACCAATTCACCAATTTTTCCAATTCTGGCAATGGGCAATATTGAGCGTAGATAATAATGATAATATAATCTGTACCAGTGCTCTACTCGCCGGGCCTGTAAAACAGATAAGGTTCTTCGTTAAAGAGAAACTAGATAGCGATGCAGTCGTGGCGCCGTTAGAGTGTCTCACGAATTAAGATAATAATATATACCTTATAAATCTTAATTCGTGGAGTGTCTTGATCATAGACCTATAAACTAATGGACAGCGCATATAGAGAGAGGTCAGTGGTACGATCATAGAGTAACAGAGAAAAGAGAACGTGGGGGGAAATACAGTATTATAGTCTCCATAGACGTATGATTACCCCCTTCATGTTCTTTCACTTTCACTCTTCTCACTCTTCGTTCTTCCTTCTTTCTTTCTCTTAGATGATTCCCGTGCATTGATGGCATGGCGGAGTGGAATGCGCTGTCCATTAGTTTATACTTTTATAGGCCTGTGGTCTTGCTAGAGTTGTTGATGTTCGTAAGCCGCTAAAAATAAGTCAAAATATTTTGAAAATGTTATGGTGCATAGAAAATGGTAATATAAATACTTAGTCAAAATTTCATGTATCTACAGAAATTTGTTTTGGAGATGCACCAAATACCCAAATTTGATTTCACGTAAAATTTCCAGTTTTCCTTAATTTTTCTTTTGTTTTTCACGGCGCTTTTGAAAACTACTACAAAGTATTTACTTTTGACCCCCCAAAGTACCAACTAGATTCACTTTCCTATCAGAAAAGATACTGTTAAGAAAATTTGTCTTTTACTGTCCTAAAAGGTGATGACAGATTCAAAATAAAATTTTAAAAAAACACATCATTGTAAAATCAATACATTCATCGCCAGACACGTATCCAGGGGGGGTCCACAGGGTTTGGACCCCCCCCCCCCCGAAATTTTTCTGTACTGGCATATAAAGTCATTATTCTTATAATTTAATTCAAAATAAAATATTATAGAACATCGATATTTGTACCATCAATAGACAGTTTCATTTTAAATTTGTAAAACCGTTTTCAACAAAACAATGTTGTTTTATCATCAATTGAAATCCTATGCCAAAATTTGCTTTAAACGAAAATGTTTCGAAACTTAAAAATCTAAACATATTTTACAAAGATCATATATCTGAAAAAGTGGTTGAGTCTGAATTTTTATTATGGTTTGAAAAATGGATAAATGTAGAAAAAAAACCCACTGATACCTATGATGGATATTTTGGATGCATGTGATGCAAAGTTTTATCCAGACGCTACCTGTTTCATTTATCCATGGTTTCTACAACAGCAGTTAAACGTTCATTTTCAACACTAAAGCGCCCTAAAACCATTGCTTCATAACAAAACTGGAAATGAGCGTTTAACGGGACTTGCTCTCCTTTCAGTACATATTGGGAAGTGTCTATCAGCTACCTCTACAAACAAAGTATTGGATATGATATTGGTATGGTATTGTATATAAGTATTGGATGTAATGGCTCAATAAAACTGATCATTTATACTATAGGCATGAGTTGAAAATACTAAATAAATAGGTACTAAATAGATTGTATTGAATTGTAATTTGTAATTAGCAAGGTTTTAATTTGTCAGCTTATATAAAAAAAATAAAAGGTTTTATATATCAATCAATAATTATGTATGAAAATTGTACTAAACTTTAATCTATTGTCTATAAAAAAAACTGTAATTATATAATATTATTTAGATTTTTTGCTTACAATATGAACTCAGAACTACTCACGATTAACCTTGTTTTAAATTTTCAATTCTTAGTTATACAAATAAAACATTTTAACTTTAAATGCTTATAAAAAAAAAATTATGCCCGTGTTTAAGATAACTACAAATTGCTTAAAATTAATCTACATAATATATTGAAAATGCCATTGTGTATAGGAAATATTAAATATATAAAATGGTGAAGTGTCAATTCTCTACAAATAAAATTTTTTAAATAACAAAAAAAAAAATCAATTTTGTTAAAAACTTTGTTTTTTTCCAGAGTATTTAAAATATAATGAATATTTTTACTTTTGACCTTCTTCCTTATCAAAGCAGGAACTTACTCCAAATCCAGTTCCTCTATAAAAATAACTCGTTACAATTTTCTTTCCTTTTCTAACCATGTTATAAAAAAAATACCTTTTAGAATAATACGTTTTTTATTTGTAATGTTAAACAATGATCAATGAATTAAACGTAAACCAACTAAAAAAAACCTTCATAGCTATCAACGCATAAAAACAAAGAAAAATATATTAAAATTTAAAAAACCTGGGATTTTTGGCCATGTTCCTAAAAACAAGAATTCATTAATTTTATTTTTTCTTTATTTATAAATGCAGTTCCAAGCTTCGTTGCATCAAAGATAGCTTATCATTTCAGGGATCCATTCCTTCTCAATACTGCCTATTTTATATTTTAGTAATAACTAAGACGGTTAGTTAAAACAATTTCAGCAAACGCCTTTATTGAGTTATTGGTACTTTATGGTGCTGCCTCTGAAAGATTCCAAGTTCACCACGTCAGTCACTGGTGTCTCTAGACACAAAAACTAAACTTGAAATTTAAAAGTTAAGACATATCATTGAAAACCTATACATTCATCATACCGCTAGAACCTAAAATAGTAATCTAATAGTGGTATAATCGTTATAGTGTAGTATTTAGAATTGCATTAAAAAACTAATTTTTGGTGTTGTTTCTTTGTTTATTATGTTCCAGTTATTCTGTGCATTTCTGTAGCTTCAATGCTTAATTTAGGTTTTTATGGTTTCTTGTTATTCTTTTTTCTTTTTTTTCCGCCACTGTCTAGTACAGAAACACGCCACTGAGAAATAGTCAATGTAAATGGATTATAAATTATATGTTTAAATATTTAAAATCGATAGAATTATATTATAAATTTATATCAAAAATAAAAAATAAAAAATATATAATATGAGCACTTTATTTTGAAATTAAACCAATAGGTTGTTTTTAGGTGATCACTGATCACACACAAGCCTTGTAACTTGTATCTTTTAAGTAGTATAAAAAAAAAACAATAGTTGGATTTAAAAACTATTGATTTATTTTGATTATAATAATTATGTATGTGAATATAATATGTATACAAAAAAAATGGCAAGCAGTATAAAATATAAACATAACATGTTAAATCAATAATTTTTTTTTAAAACATTTTGATAGCATGGCAATAATTAGATTTCCCCATTTCTCAATATAACAATTATTGTAAATAATTAACTAAAACAACTTTGAAAATAAATAAAACAATAAATATACATATCTAAAACAATACTATGAATGTTAAAATATTTTGTGATATTTCAAACAATAAGTAGCAATGTGCAATTTGGTTAATGATCGAGTATTCTCAGATTTCCAGACACTATCTTGTTCTCAAGTGTTGCATTTGAAGGGATATCGATTCTATCTCCATGGTTTGCGATTATAATAACAGTTCCCTAAAAACAGTACGTTATATTATAAATAATATTTTATCTTACACTCAATACACAATTACAGAACTTAATTCTTACTTTTAAAGAAACATTTCGACCAAATGTTACGTCACCAGAAACTGTTAAATGATCCAATTCTAGTATATCAGGAATAGTTGCAAAACGAGACAAAAAGTCTTTTACTTTGGCAAAATCTTTATCGCCAAGTTTAACTAACGGGGTTGTAGGAAACATTCTCAATGGACTCATTGACAATGATCCATTTCTCATGTGGTACAAGTTGCTCATTACCAATAAAAGATCAGAAGTTTTTTTAACTGGTAAGAAACGACTTCTAGGTACATTTATACCTATATTTTTTTCCATACAAAAAGAAGAGTTATGTTAAGAAATTTAAAATAATTACAAAATAATTTTTTTTAATTTTACATACCAAGACCACCATTAAAAGATTTCATAGCTGCACCAACTGCCGTTTCAAGTTGAATGATATTTAAATTATTGTCCAATGTTTTGTTATTGACAATAATTTCCAAATTCATCGATCCTTCGTTTAGAACTTTCTCAATAGCATCAAGTTTGATCCATAGATTGTTAGTATTGAAAAACTTAAATTTTTTTACTGATTTAAATTCTTCAAGATGTTCTTTAGGAACTTGTGCTATTTCCAATAGTCTCAATTTATTCTCATACTGAATTAAAGTACCACCTTTTACATCAGCTTTAGTTTTATTGGTAACTTCCATTACAAATTCAAGGGGATTAGTTCCACGGTCCAATAACATATTGAGGATATTTAGGTCAACAGTTGCACCTAAGTTGTCAATGTTTGAGATGAAACAATAATCACGCCCCTGAGGAATTAAAACTATTTATCAATGAAATTCTTAAAATATAATAATGGTATTTGGTAGTATTTAGAGAATATATATTATATTTGTTTTCTCTGGTGAATGTACACAAAATTAGATAAACAAGGCTAGTTCCAAATTAGTAAAGCAGTAATGTATTAATCTGGTGCTCTATGTAGGCTATTTTAAATACTTATTAAAGAAACTAATATTTATTTAATGTTAATTTCTTGAATATATAAATAACAAAAAACAAAAAACAAATATGTTTAAAAAATGCTGTGTAAGGCACTTATATCTTAATAGTATATTTTTTAATGTTTCCTTAATTTTAACCGTTTTTCTAAATAGTGAGTAATGTAAAGAACAGTTTTGCGATCAGATCATGAAATAAATATTACACAGAGATAACAAATGCTATGCTATACTAAATAAATATTAAAAACTTACGCTATCAATAAACTTTTGCAATAATCCTGAATTTTTAAAACTATCATAGAAATCTCCGTGACCTGGAGGATACCATCTGAAATACAAAATAAGTCATTTATGTAAAATAAAAAAATAAATGTTGATATTATTTATCAAACTAACGCTTCAATGTTGCCTTCAATATCACAGTCACGTGCAATTGGTAAAAGTGATTCTTTAGATACTCGAGGAAAACAGCTTTGGTTAAATGTATATATCTCTACTTGAAGTCCTTTATATTTTCGAATAATTTGTTCTGTATCTTTATCCGTATTAAAAGAGTTCATCAAAACCAATGGTACATTTACATTGTATTTTTTATTTAAGTGCTGTCAAAAAATAGCAAAATTAATAGTGTTATAATGAAAATAATTTTTTTTATGATATTTACTTACCTCAATTTGTTGAACCGTTAAATCAAGGAACGTAAGATCATTTCTGACTTGTATAACAGATTTTGGACCTCGACACCCCATGGATGTACCAAGACCTCCGTTAAGCTTAACCACCACCAATTTTTCAAGCTTTGAATGAATATCATCAGGACTTGGTTTTGATAAAGTATCATAATCACGTATCTATATTACAATGAGGCAATGTATTTATAAAATTAAAAAAGGATATGAGATATGTCCATAGATCACATTAGACTAAAATTCAGGACTATATTTATTTTGAAAATTATAATATCTGAGTAACCATCTAATAAAAATGTATTGTTGTGTTTGCGTTATCATGAATTATCAAAAATGACTGTAAATGTTTAATACTGTGTTTAATTTGTTTATTTTGAATTATATTATTAAATCTATTATAGGTTAAGTTGTATTATTAAGTTAAAAGTTTAACAATCGGATATAATAGCTAAATTATACTTTAACAATAAGTGTAGAATTAACATTTACTATCACTTTATATTTTTAAATCAAACAATACATTATATATCAATATCAGTTATGGTAATCATAAATTATAGGATGCATATAATAAATATAAAAATGATTTTTTCTATTAATTTATTCATATATATTTCTAAATAATTATACAATAGTTTAATGATAAATTTACATTAGAACAGTCAAATATCAATGATATAAAAATATGTTTTGCCTTTTTAATGAACTAATTGTTTTTTTGTTTAAAGTCAAATAAAAAATTACTATATTGGTTATGAAGTATTAGTCAATTAAAAAAAAAATATTTGATAAACAAACAAAAATTATCTGTAGGTCAAATATTAGGTCGTCAAAACAAGTGAAAATATTTATATTTCATCAATTATATATACTTACAGCATCAGTAGGCAATTTTTCAATCCTGTCCCAATCAACTGATGGACCAGATTCTTCTAGGAATCGTTGAAATAAACGTGAAAACGCCGAAAATTGAGATTTTGCCAAATCTTTTTTATCATTTGCTGTAGTTGTAAGCAAAGCGGTCATTTCTTTTTCTAGTTGTACCAATGAATCCCGTTGGGTAACTTCTTTGAACTCTTTCAAGTCTGTACTTGAAGGTACACGTGAGTGTCCTTTTGGCTGTAAATAAAAAGTCAAAATGTAAGAATAAAAATAAATGTAACTAAATAGTAAAATATTTTGCTTACATTATTAAACATAGCATGAATTGTGATGCGTTATTATAATATACTATACAAATATTTGGCACGCATTATATTAAAAAGTAATAACAACAAATATCGGTGTTTTAAATAATAAATATATTTTTATGTTTTATTATAAAATATTTTTTTAAAGCAAGACAATAAAAAATTACCAATAGTAAAATAGGTAATATTTTTATTTTAAAACATGTGCACAAGCCATATTAATAAATACCAACTTTTATTTTAAAATGTGATATAATATAATAAATAGGAAAATAAAAATAATACTAATTTTGACAATTTATAATACTCATTAATGTCTACTCAATAGACAATAAAATTGTATTCCTAATAAATAAAAATATTTTATTCTAAACCCAGAGAAATCTTAGTTCAAATATCAATTTAATAAAATAATGTGAATAGTTCAGAATAAAATACAATTTTTCGTTTTATTTTTAAATAACATTTAAAATATTTAATTACCTAAATTAATACTATAATTCTATAATTAAATTTTTGATTTGAATTATCCAAAATATAAATTACTATTTTTAGGTATGTAAATAGTAAATTCAATATTTAAAATAATGTTATATCTTAATATCACCTATATAGTAGAAACACATATTTGTCATGCAGTTGGTATTAAAAATTAAAATAATAATAATCCATGAATAGGAATTTATTTGAATGCCATCAATAAATAGTATTAAATACAATAGAACAGTATAATTAATATTTTAAAACTTAAACAGTCAATAGTTTTGTAATTTTCAATAACTTGAAAATTAAGTACTTTATTTACTAAAAATTGCATCATGTTTCTCAAAAATATATAATTTAATTTGATAACTAATGTAAAACATGCAAATGAATGTAATAAAAATTACCTTAACGACATTCGTGGAAATATTTATTCCCGAGTATCCGACATTCGTTTCCTCGACCATTTTTTCTAACAGAATTTTACAAAATGTATTTTACTTTACTCGAATACAACGTCAAACGAACATCCGTCACTATGAACACAACATAAACTGGCCTTCCCTCACTCATAAAACCAGTTTTTATACAGCTAACTCATGTAGTATTTCTACAGCCTTTATCTAATCTGCAAAACGCAATTGTACCGTGTCGATCGAAAGCTCTCAATAACAATAATATATTCGTACTATAAACGTTTTTTTTCTTTCCTTCTATGATTTTTAAATAGTAATACATTAAGTCTCATTGCTATCAATATTTCAATTACCAATGTTATCTAATAGTTATCTATCCATAGTTCCACTACTAATCGACCGCGACGTCAACACGTCATGAATAATAATAATGAAAAAATGACGTCTTTGAATAAATAGTAATTTCTAACGTGAAAATTAATTTTTATTATAATGAATAAAATAAGCAGTGTCTTCATTCTAGACCTAGAAACAACGTCAGAGAGGTATAATATTTAAAAAATAATAAACCGTTTTATCTTTATATGCAGTTATAATAGTGCTATTATAGTTTATAATAAACTGTTTATTAGGTACCAGATTCTTATATATTATGAGAATTCTTACCTCTTCATTATAAAAATGTAATTGGTTAAAAATTTGACAGCCCAAAACAAATTGTTTTTGATACTCAGTCATTATTGTGTACAATTACATTTTTCAACAGAAAAAAAATGTTAAAATATGTATACGAAAATATAATAATATATACCTAAATAACATAAAATTAATGTTGTTGAACTATTGTTGCTATGATGCGTAATAATATAATATTATACATAATATAAATTTATTTTTTTATTATTGAATTTAAATAAACAATAATAGTTAAGGTATTTATAAAAATTAATGCAAAATACAATTGCGGTAAATTCACAAAAAAACAAAATTATAATCTTATAAAGTAAATATGCACAGGCGAGCACAGACCTGAATTTTCTTAATGATTCCACACTGTTTTGGGCCATGGTACCTATTTCTATTATAGACCTTAGTCTTTTCTATTATAATTAATAAACGATTGTTCTTACGTGCAAATGTAAAATATATAATCTAAAATGTTTTATCTACAACCTACGTTAAATTATGTCCAAATCAAAATTCGAAATTATAATAACTAAAACATAATTGAGTTAAGATGTGTGTACATATTGCCTGGACAGATATTTTATTATGTAAGTTTTAAAAACTATCATAATTGACACGTTTAACCAGTTATTTTAAAAATATCCAAATACTTTTATAAAAAAAAAAACCAGGCTTGAACTTTACACCGTGGTTATTAGTCGTCCCGGCAACGAGTATAATGATGCTCAGTTTACACAAGGCTAATATTCCAAGCTAGGTAAACAATATAGTATTCCGGGTGACTATTCGGACTTTTTTTTCCTGACAAGCTACAGGCCTAAAGCCAATGCCAATTACATTTTTACTCATGCTACGAATTTCAAGCAAGATCGGCGATGGGCGAAACTGCCAGCTCAAAAAATAGAACCCCATCCTACTATCCTGGCTTGCAACGTTATAGGTTATAAGCATTATAGCTTATTACTTACTAGCTCTTTCACTAGTAAGCTAGCCAAAACCTAATCAATCTAGTTCTGTTCACACGAAGCTAAAGACGTAAGTTCAGCACTGCTTTGCTATCATAACATTAAATACTATAGACTCGTGTACATCGGCCATTAATCATAGGCAATATTAAATAACTGGAAAGTGTAGCTACTCAATTTTATATTTAATTAAACTATACACAAGACTGTAAAAAAATATATGGCGTAGCGGAGTTTAAATTTATATTATATATAGGACAGGGTATACTGTTTAGTAAACACTATTTATAATTAAATACGTAAGTATATTGTATGTATAAACAGTAGGAAGGTGTTATGGATCTCGATTGGTTAATACAAAAAATATACGTAATCGTCTAATTTATTTTTTATTATAAATGGATTATATGCTAAGAATAAGTAATTAATATTAGTATTTATAAATTATATTCAATGGTATTACCTATCACCTATGCCAGTGGTCTTCAACCGGTGGGTCGCGATAAGTCTTCTTTTTAAAATAAAAATAAAATTTTAAAAATTATAAAAGGTAAAAAAATAATTTTTTAATAATTAAATGCATAATGTAATTAAATGCTATTCAAATGTGTACGGAAATGATAAATGAAAAAGTTGCAAACCAATTAAAAAATATTCCTCTCTCTGATACTATAGTCGCTAGACGTATATCACTTATTAGTAATGATTTAAAATTGCAACTTTTGTCTCGGTTAACAGGTTTCTCTTTACAACTTGACGAGAGCACCGATATTGCAAACGAAGCGATTTTGCTTACATATGTAAGGTATTTTTATAACAACAAAATCCACGAGGATATACTCTTCTCCTCAAAACTTGAAACTTCAACTACTGGAAAAAACATTTTTGATACGTTAGTGAACTTTTTTACTAACAATAACGTAGATTTAAAAAATTATATTTCTATAACAACTGATGGGGCAGCTGCTATGACTTGAAAACACGTCGGTATAATAAAATTAGTAAAAGACATTGTTCCAAGTTTAAAGTGGACACACTGCATTATACATCGAGAAGCACTTGCATAAAAAAAATGCCCAAAACATTGACTGACGTCTTAGCACAAATTGTTAAAATTGTAAATTATATAAAATCAAATGCTTTAAATTCACGTTTATTTAAGACACTCTGTTTAGAAATGGGTTCATTCAATGAATCTCTATTGTTACACACCGAAGTACGCTGGTTATCAAGAGGTAAATGTCTTCAAAGAGTTTACGAATTGCGACACGAAATAATTTTATTCTTAAATAGTAAAAGTTCAATCTACAAAGATTTATTTGAAGATTCAAAATGGATTGTTACTTTGGCATACTTGCTGATATTTTCAACTTACTCAATGAATTAAATCTGTCTATGCAGGGCAATTTTTTTAACATATTTGCAGATCATACAAAAAAAATTGAATCATTTAAGAAAAACCTTCGTATTATAAAAGCTCGAGTATCTTCTGGAAATATTGATAATTTCACCAACATTAGTGAGTTTTTAGAAGAAGATTCTTCAATCAAGTTCGAAGACATTTTTGAATTAGTAAACGAACATTTGACGAACTTAGAACAATTATTTAACCAATATTTTCCTGAGGATATTCGTGTAAATTATGAGTGGATTGAACAACCATTCGCAGTAGATATAATGACAGTAAATATGTCTATTGATATTGAAAATCAATTAATTGAGCTATCGTGTGATAACAAATTGAAACAAATGTTTTGTGAAACTTCATTAGAAATATTTTGGGCACACTTATGCACGGGAAATTACGCAAAATTAGCAACTAAAGCCATCTCAATTTTATTAATATTTCCATCTACATATTTATGTGAAAAGGCGTTTTCTACTATGGCAAATTTGAAAACATCAAAGAGAAACAGACTTGAAACTGAAGATGATTTACGGATCGCGCTTAGTCAAATTGAGCCAAGGTGGAATTTATTATGTGAAAACACTCAAGGACAAAGTTCACATCAAATTTTTTGTATCATATTTTCATTTTATTTTATATTTTCATATGAATTCTATACATTTTCAATTAATAATAATATTCTACCTATTAAAATGTAATTTTTATTTATTCAGTTTTAATAGTACTATTGCAAAGCATTAAGCAATTTTCGATTTTTTATAAAGCTTACGTGGGTTGCGAAAAATGTAGGCCTAAAAATGTGGGTCGCGAGTCCAAAAAGGTTGAAGACCACTGACCTATGCAGTACGAAATTTGAGTAACTTTAAACGCGGTTGTTTCGTGTAAAAATAACTATAACATAAAATTAAAAATTAAACATTCAATAAACCGATATAGTGAGTACTTTACAAATATAGTCGTCTAATGAATTATAATTTATGTGAACTAATTTTTATAAATTAAATTACTTTTTAATCGGTGACGGTAAAAACTATATACCATATTATTTGTAATCAAAGTTTTCAAAACATTTAATTTTAATTTTATAAATATAATTTTCACTTAAATATTATTCTTGATTATATTTGATAATACAAAACAAATATCCATTTAAGTTAAATCTTGACTTCGAATGAATTAGAATCATAGCTCTGAAAACTATTTTTTTTTAATTTAAAGGACATTTTTTAGATGCCTTCCTAAGTAATTAAATTATAACAATATTTTATGATGTAAAGAATGCATATTTACATAATTTATAAAATAAAAGTAATAAGATTATGTTCTATTAATCAAATTAATAAAAGCAATACATTCAATATATTTCAATGAACTTCACAAAAAATTAAAAATATTGGAATAACTATAAAACCTTGAGAAAATAGCGGATATTAGGAGCCTAAATATAGCAATAGCCCCCTTCATAAAAATTGCGTGATTCAAGTATTCAACAACCTATACTATTGTTAGTTGTTATTTTATTAAATTGACAAATTTAAACATTCAAGGTTAAGTTACCTGTTTTTATTTTTCAATAATGAATAACAGTAACCATATTTTAATAGTATTGTGAGTTGTGACTTATGGTAAATCTTGGCCACAAAATATTCCAAATTAAATTAAGTATAAGTACACGGGTATACACCTCATTATTAAAAATCAACTGCATGTTTAGATAATATAATGCTATCTGTTATTTGTATAAGCTGGTGTATAAAATTACAAGAAAATAATGACAATTTTTTTAAAAGTTCTTCAAAACAAAAACTATGATCCAAACATTTCAAATTAGTTATTAATACGAAAAAAACAGGTAAGTGGGTGTCGCTCTGCAGTGCAGTAGGTTAAAAGTGGGTAACTGTATGGATGGTGTTAAATTTGAATTCAAAAATATAATAAAAACGGTTCTGAGCCGAGACGTTTTGTCAGCCAAGGATATTTTATATTATATTTATATTATTATTATTATTATTAATACGAACAAATTTTCAATATGACAATGTTGTCCACGATTGAACTTTAAATACTAATAAAAAAACAGCTTGCCTATGTACCTATTTTTAATATTTTTAAACTGATATTGTAACAACGTGCGAGGGCCTTGTACCTATTACATTGTCCGTAAACAGCTCAAAAAAAGTCAAATTATTTTCAAAATTTTATCGTTTATAGAAAATGCTAATATAAATATTCAGTGAAATTTTCAAGTATCTACAGTTATACGTTTTTTAATTACAACAAAATAAGAAAATCGTCACATGAGAAATCGAGTGAATATCAAATGTAGTAAAAATATGAATTTCAAATGCTCATAAAAATGTAATTTGACTTTCTTGTAGACATTATTTTTTTTTTATAAAGGTAGACAAAGTTATGGATAATCTTGTATTACATTTTCAAATCGTAGTTTTAAAAAGAAAATTTTTTATGAATTTTCAACTCAAAATAATTTGCTAATTTTCGTGAGTTTTCCGTATTTTGTCAAGATTTGAATTTTAAATGCTTATAAATAAAAACTGTGGCTAGTGATTTTTAATATTTTTCAAATATCATTGTAACAATATAGTAGGAGCCTTGTATTAAATTTTCAAGCTTTTGTAACCAACAAATTAAGTTTTATTGACATCTATAGAAAAAAATACTAATAAAATTGGAAACTGAAAATGTTCCTGAATAGTTCAAAACAAATCAAAATATTTTTAAAATTTTATTGTGTCTAGAAATTGCAAATATAAACAATCAGTGAAAATTTCATGTACCTACGATCATTTGTTTTAGAGTTACACCAAAAACCAAAATCGAGTTTCTCAAAAACAGATTGTGCTTAAAAATTCCCGTTTTTCCTTAATTTTTCTTTTGTTTTTCACGGCGCTTTTGAATACTACTTGGACATTTTTACTTTTGACCAACTACATAAGTACCAACTAGATTCACTTTCCTATCAGAAAAGATACTGTTGAAGAAAATCTCAGCATTTTTACTGTCCTAAAAGGAGATGGATACAAAAAAAATTAAATAAAAAAATAAAAAAAAACACATCATTGTAAAATCAATACATTCATCGTTCCACTCAGAATCTAAGATATATCATTGTAAAACTGCTCCGCTCAAAATCTAAAATCAACATATCTACAAGGTTTTATATGACACGATAATTAATACCATATTTTTTATAATACAAGTTCTTCCACATTCAGTATTTCGCAGTTTCTTTTTAAATATTTGAATCCACTAATATCAGATTAAAATAGGATTCTTGGGAGAAGCAAAATAAATCTTATAATACACGTTTGTTGTCAATTTTAAAATGTTTATCCCCCTCCTTGTGCGCATGCGATTTACAACTTGTATTATTTAAATAACAACGCCAGATTGTTTAAATCTTTTTGGCCTTTTAGTTATGGTTTTAACACAAAAATTGATTTAATTATAAGTAAAAGTTAAATTAAAAATACTGATAGTAATTATATCTGAATAGGGTTGAACAATTTAATACCTAACTCAATCGTTTAAATTGAAACTTTAAAAACTTTAAATCGTTGTTGTATTTTGGTTTTAGTCATGACTAAAAGGTGAATTAGACTTAAACATTTGGTCCAACCAAATCTAGTGTTGTCATTTAAAAAAGACAAGTTGTATTGCGCAGGCGCACAATGTAAGGGCAAAATTATACTTGAAAATCGTCAACAAATGTGTATTTTACTATTTTAGTATTTTCTAGCTGTCAACACCCCCCCCCCCCACCAAAAAAAATTCCTATTTTCAAAACCACAAAGATTTTAAAATATTGTTATTATCTATAATAAGACCTGGTCAAAATCTCTGGTGTTATTATTTTGTTTGGGCGGTTCGACACGTTATTTTTTCACACTTTTGATTGTTTGATGTAAATTTAATTATTCACTATTTATTATTCAGTATTCAATATAATCCATGGGAAAACTCTATAGGTATACCTAAATATTTATAGAAAAAAACCAAATCGTCCAATGGTATTAATTTATAATTTAAAAAAATGTCATGTAATATCTAGTTATTTTTTTTTAGTTTTAACAAACAATCAAAATCTATTTTTTTGTCAAAAACTTTAATCTTCTGTAAAATTTCTGTTTTTTTTCAATTATTTTTTGTTTCCTTTGTCGTTTGGAAAACTACTAGAAGTTTTCTTTTTTGAAACCTTTAAAGTACAAACAATATTCAGTTTCCCACAAAAAAAGATACTGAGGTTGAAAATCGAAGCATTATTTCATTTTAACTATTTATCGTATATAATACACACACACAAACAGAAAATCATTCATGACATGATTGTAAAATCATTGCCTTCATCCCTCCACTCAGAATCTAATAATATTAGGCATGAAATACAATAATAATAACATTATTGTCATCAGTAATTATATATTATTAGAAAAGTATGTTAATATAAATATTAAATAAGTAGTTAGTAAAATGATCAAAGCAATAAACAAATACTATTTCTGTTACGTAAACTTAAAGTTTTAAAAAATATATCATCAAATTTACAAGAAATTTTCGAATACAATTTGTTATACTTATTTATGGCTGAAGATAACTTACAAATTAATTACTATACTATACTCTGAGAGCTACTAAATATTTAAAACGCTCTCCTGTACAATTTACCATTTTTGATATAGTATACGACACTATTGTACGACAGTACGATGTTACTAACATCATAGCCCACAAGAAATGTTTAGTTTAGACTTTAGGCAGTAGGCACAGAAAAATGGGTTTTAATATTCGACGACAAACGCGTATTATCAGATGTGGAGACTGGAGATTAATTGCACAAAATTTCTCTATATTATGATATTATTAAGAACATTTTGTTGCCGAAATCATTGTAAATTTGTTTTCTAAAAAAAAGCTCCCACAAAAATATGCTGCCCACAAAAAGTGCTGACCGGAGCAATTTCTTTTGTTGTCTTGTTTTTGCACGGACCCCTTCATATTTTGTTGTGCCTACCATTTACACTCTAAGAGGACGTGATACCAGCATGTGTTGTCTCCCTCTTACAAGTGCGTAGATAACATAGTAAATTTTAGGCTCAAGAACACGTGTAGCATAACATCTAACTATAGATGTACAAAGAATATACAATTTTAAAATATTCATAACTCTATGGGTAATTAAAATATAATAAAAAGACCAAGAGGTTTCCTAGATAATAATCTTATCTTTAGATTTTATAAGATGTCAATTCACTCTAATTTTTAAACTAACGGAGCAACACGTGTTCTGCTGAGAGTAAAATTTGATATGTTACGCACTTGTAAGACATGCGGATATCACGTCCTCTATGGGACCAATGTAATTTTGTAGACGAAAATACGCTCTACGGTTATAATGATCCTGTTTTGCAGTATCGACCAAATTTGATACATTTTTTTTTAACTAATAGAGAGTATTATATTCTACAGGTCGCAACGAACTCCGTTTTTCAAAATTTTAATCTCAAACTTTATAATATGTCTTCAAAAATAATACAATTTAAGCGTTTTTTTATAAACTATATTATTATATTATTTTAAATTAAATAAAAAATCGGAGGTCGATGCTAACCTAACCTAACCTACAGGCCGTAGGAAGTCTTCTTCTTTCAGATAAAAAAATAGTTATCAAAATCTGACAACTCCACAAGGCCTGATAATTATTCCCGTGAAGTAATTTTTGTCGATAGGTAATAATATACCCTATCAACCCTCCTCTAAATAGGTATCGGGTAGAAGATTAGTGGAAAAATATTATAATTAAGGGCCGGGCAACTAAAATCAAATTATCATAATACATTTCATAAATAAATAATTGTAAAAAGAATATACATTGTTTTATATTTTAAATGTAAGTAGGTAGTCAAAAACGAAAAATGTGTTTAAAAAAATAAAATTGTATCAATACGTTTAATAAATAAATAATTTTAAAAAGGTTAGTAAGTGGATGTCGCTTTGCTGTACAACAGGTTACAAGTGGGTCACTGTATCCATTGATGGTGTTAAATTTGAATTCAGTCCTAGCCAATGACCATAGTCGCCGGACTTAAGTTCAATAAAAAAAAAAAATTTGAATTCAATGATATAATATTATTGTATACGAAAAACGAATCCTGAGCGGTTTCTTGGTTATTTTAATTTCCTCCAAATTTGAACATAAAATAACTAAAAAAAAAACTGTGTTTTTATATTTTTGAGATTTTTTGGTTACAGAATAACATACTTACGAGAAACCTATTGTTGTAAGTTTTTAATCCTTAGCTATAAAAGTTGAACATTTTATACATTTTTAACTACATCATTTTTAAATTTTAAATTTGATAAATGTTGTCAAAAATCGAACTTAAAAAAAAATTGTATCCATGTATTTTTAACTGCCCCCCCCCCCTGAAATTTTAATGGATTTCTGGCTTAGGGAGTACGATAACCGAAAAATACCGAAAGTGAATCTATTTGGTACTTAATATGGAGGTTAAAAGTAAAAATTTCACAATTGTTTTCAAAAGCTCTGGGAAAAACAAAAAAAAATTAAAGAAAAAAGGCAATTTATAGACAAAATTGGTTTTTAACAAAATCGATTTTGGTTTTTGGTGTTTCTCTAAAACTAATGACCATATCTTCATGAAATTTTCACTGAATGTTTATATTTTCATTTTCTTTACACCATACAATTTTAAAAATATTTTGATTTGTTTTAAGAAATTTAAAGAAATTTTCGGTTTCTAATTTTTTTTTTTTTTTTTTCTATGAATGTGAATACAATTTTATTTGTTTCATTTCATTTTTTTATAATGTAAAAATATATATTCTCTTAATATTCTTTAACCATGAAATATGCTTTTTCAAATAAAAAAATGACTAGGCAGTTACCTATAACTTATATTATTATTTTTTAAGTATTAATGTTAAAACGTTATGCTTAGATAATAGAACTACAAAATAAACAATTGAAATAAACTTTTTAATGTGTTAAATGTGTAAGAAAAAGTGTAATAAATTGAAATAAACAATTAACAACTTGGACAAATATGTTTCATAAAAAATCAAATAAATGGAAACAATTTATAACAATTTAGCATACATATTTTTATGTTCTAAATTAAACAATTTTTAAAGAAAAAAAGCGTCGCATTAATGCTTCAAAATGCTAATACCAGTAGTATAAAAAATTAAAAAACAAAATAAAAAATTTCTATTTCATACATTCAATTTTTTTTTAAAGTTTCTTGTCATTTATTGTTTAAAAAGTAGAAATATTCCTAAATATGTCATTTATGAATACAAATTTTAGATAATATGCATTTTTATGCAAAATAAAATTATATGTGTATATCTGTTGTTACATGAAACTTTGAGAAACCTTACCTAAATATAAAAATCCAGCCTCTCTTGATAATATATTATTATTATTATTATATACTTAGTATAATATTGTGATTAATTGAGCTTAGGTGGTCGAAATATTTTTTAATTGATATCATAACAGTGTTTATATTGTGATTAATATATTAGTGACCAGTGTAACTTAGAATCAACCCAAATTAGTTATATACACAAAAATATATGGACACCAAAAGTATTTTGCACCTAATCTCTAACAGGCGTCCCTGGTAGACATTAATACAATGTCATGACTCATGATGTTGTCACATATTAACAAATTGTTATATGTGAATTAATGAAACAGTCAGTATAAATAAAATAACTAGGTACCATAGCCGTATTGCCGTATAGGTAATTAGTTAGACCATATTATAAGAACATCTGTGTATTACATTTAAAGTATATCATAAATTCCAGCTTTGTATTCCACATTTTTGACACTTCACAATATTTGTAGTACTATCAAAAATATTTTTTGTTTATAACAAAAGTAATACGCAAGTATAATAATAGATAAGGAATATTATGTTGCTTCAAAATTAATATTAAATTAAAGTATAGCATATAAAATATATATATATTGTATAAATATCGTTTAAAATATTTTAGAGAAGAAAAGTATTAATAATTATATGATAATTAGCCATAATTTAATGGCAGTACTTTAAAACTAGAAAAATATTATGAATATTAGACTCTGTACTATAAAATCAGATCTTTATACAATGACAATGCTATCATCCACAGTCAACATAAGATTAAAAAGTATAATCAAGTTTTTTTAATGAGTCCAATGTATTTTTTTTTACGTAGGATTAATGAATTTATTTGTTTAGAGTTATTAAATAAGTAAATAACACTTATCTAGTTATTTATAAAATTAACATAAATAAGTAAACTGTAAGGTACTTCAGTCATACAATAGAAACATACATATTTTTATAGAAGCAAATAGGTATAACTAGTTATTACATTTTTAAAATATCATGTTCTATTACAATTGTGTTAATATTCTGTATCTAATACGCTTAATGCCAGTTTAATATATTCATACAATTTATCAAATAATAATACAATGTACCTGATGTTCATCTGTGTTGACAGATAATAAGTTAGTAGACATTATAGAACTTTGTGGAATAGACATGGTTGTTTAATTAAATGATACTCAATGCGTAAATACTATAAATATACTTAATATTAAATTATGAATTTAAGATTAAAATATGAAACAAATATTAGAATAAAATGTTTGTTTAAAATCACTGGATAATGGACACTGGACAGTATTCACATAAGCAAATGACACAAACCACCGTAGTGTCAAAGCCACAGGCCACATTAAACGCAAAGTGCAATGTGCAAACACAGATTACAGAAGTCAGTTATCGTCAATTGTTATCGCCTATCGGTTATTATCATAGTCCATAGATATAATACAATAGTTATTATCACGATCAAAAATATACCCACCAAGGTGTATTGATACACCATGATATCCACGGACTATGATATATTATAATATCTTAGTCCGAGGCACGAATTAAGATATATCTCAATTCGTGGTCCGTGGATATATCTAAATAGTAAATATATCTTTAATCGTGGTTACATAGAATAATAAAATTACTCTATGCATGGTTATTATATACAAAGTATATCCATGGTTTTAGCTTCTTATATCTTATTATTATCTCTATTATCTCAACAATAAACGATGTAATTAAACTAATGTGACCTATTTTCATCGATACATCTCGATTTTTTAATCATTTTGAAAACGTCTTGGCTAGTGGCCAAAATGTTGAAATATTTAGTATTCAATTTTAGATTTCTGATAACAATATTTTGATACCTATAATATTTATGGATATATAGTTTGTACGAAATACTAAATGCAAAATTTGTAATTTAATTACGAGTCAATAGTCAACATAAGTCATAACAAAACTAAATAATTATTATTATTATTTAGTCATGAGTCATAACAAGAACACAAGGTCACTCCTAAATCCAACCTTATGTTATTTATAAAATTATATCTTGGTTATGTAATCCATGTTACCATTATTTAACAAATACCTTCGCGATTTATTAATTTCGTATTTTAAAATTAATAATTCACATTGCGCATTATAGTTTAACAGTTAAACCTTAAACATATGAAAATAGATTTATAAATAATAATTTATCTATAATAAATATAGATAGATTGGATAAAATTGTCAAACATCTTGAAACTTTGCTTTAATTCTAATATTTTATTAAAATAGGTTCGTGCACGATAATTGGTTATGATTTATGATTTATATATTAAATTATTATGTGTAAAAAATAAACGTGTGACCTAACATCACGGTAAGTACATGTTCAATGTCCATAATATTATACTCGTAAATTGCAATGCGTAAACGGTAAACGTATATTACTGTTGACTATTGAATGTATATATTTAGGTAGGTACCTACCCACATAGGTTACTTAATATTTATCAAACAATTTAAAACTTCAGCATATATATAAAACCGATAAAGGTTTCTTCTTCATATTATTCTATAACATCAATTTAATTAGGTAGGTACATTAATTATAAAATATAAATATGCGTGTAGCATGTTGTTCACGCAAAGTTTTTATATAGGTATTCAAGGCTGGGCAAGTTAATGATTGTTTTAACTCAGTTAAGTCAAGTTAATATGCACCAATAACAAAAAGTTAAAAGTTAATATACACTTTTTGTTAACTTTTTATTAAGTTAAAAAAAGTTAATTTGTTTATACAAAGCTAGCGTACTTAACTTTTTTCCAACCCAAAACTAAATTATTGGATATAGTGTTAATACTTCATACAGTATTTCCATATAAGTTAGATTCGAATAATATACATTTTTAACTTTAAACAATTTACGATACATATATTTTGACATGAAAACAAAATAGACTGAAATAGTGAAATATTTTAAAATTAAAAACAAAATAATTTAACTTAACTTACTTCTTAAAATGAAATTGTAAAACTTGGCGTAAAACCCTTCGTTTTCCTTAATTTTTTTTTTTGAAAATTAATGTGAATTTTTAAATTTAACTTCTAAAGTTTTGTATCAACTAAATTCACTTTCCCATCATAAGAGATGCTGAAATTGAAAATCGAAGCAATATTTAGAAAAAATATAAACAGACAAAAACACATTATTGTAAAATCAATGCTTTCATTGCTCCCCACCCCCCCCCCCCCCCCCAAGCATCCTTTAGAATCTAGAATATGACAATCTTAGAGCGTTTTACATTTGATAAACATAAATGTAACTTGTAAGAATGTTTACGATAATGTATACAAATTACAATTTGGCATTTGCATTCACCCCTACCTAGTACCTACACAGTTATTAGTATTTACTATTTAGTAATCAAATTCAAATACAAGTGCACACTACAGAAAATCAGAAAAAAACAGACACTGATAGATTCTCCTTGAACATCTTTAATTTGTTTGCTGCATTTTACAGTATCGCAAGACTTTCAACTATTGTTAGATTTGATGTTTCTAATTCTTTATTACCTACTTTGACCAAGACAATTCGCGGAAATATGTGCTAAATGATTATTCAGGTCATTATTTTGCATTTTTGCATAATATCAGTACCTAGCTTTTGTAATAGCGATAGCAGTATCTGAATTCTGAATCAAGATTTGAAATATATTCTTTATTTTTTTCGAAATTGTTAGAAAAGTATTCGACTGTTACTAACCAAATACCCCACCGAGTAATGATGATTGGCTCAGGTGAAAGACATAAATTATGATATAATTCCTTAAATTTTAGTACTCTACACAGTGGCGTATCGATAGGGTGGCATGACGGGCAAGTGCCACGGGCCCAGGACCCTTCAAAAAATGTGGTGATTTAAAAAAAAACAGATTACCGTTATTACAAAATTTTAGTTTTTAATAAAACTAAGTTCTAGTAAAATTAAATCATTTTAAAGTAAAATAAATGTAATAACTAGAAAAATGACTGTTACACGCGACACGCTTATAGGTCGATTATCGGATTATAGATTATATTTTTATGTGCAGCGTTTGCCCGCATACGTGCGGCGACTGCGATATTACTATATTGTCTTATTCTGTGATATTACTATATTAGTATAGATATATAAATATAATAATTATTCTGAAACAGAAATAACAAGAAAACGCACTCTATATTTAGAGCTGTATAACCTTAAGTCTAGGAAACCGTATTGAAGTCTCAGAAGACTGTCGATTTCTCGATTCGTTATCAATTATTATTTATCATATACACTATACAGTCTATTATACTGCCCGGCTGAAAATTGAAATAGAGGTCGTTTTTTGATATTATTTTGTCATTAGTGATTAGTTATTCTGTCCTCAGTCCGCAGTCGTGGGTCGTCACTCGTTGAACCAAATAATTAATATTGTTATCATCAATCATGTCGAAAAAAGTACAAAAAAGAATTAAAGATATCGAGCCAAGTGCAGCGTATATGTACATTACTCAGCTCATAATTTAAATTTAGTTGTAATTGATGCTGTGAAAGAAGTATCAGAAATGACAATATTTTTCGATATTGTTCAAAGAGTTTTTGTTTTTTTTTGGACATAGTATAGTAAGATGGCGTATATTGTCAGATTTGATTAAGGTGTCTAAAAGTCAAAATGGATTAGTAATAAAAAAACTTAATCCAACAAGATGGGCTGGTCGTTATGATGCGGTTTTTGCGCTTAAAGTTAGATTTGCTGAAGTTCAAAAAGCTTTAACAAAAGTTATACTTTGATGATAAAAATGAAGCTGAAGGGATTAAAAAACAAATTGAAAATTACAACTTTATTTGCACTTTGGTTTTTCAATGTATAATTTTACAAATAATAAATCGTACTTCGAAAACTCTCCAGTCAAAATCAGTTGATTTAGACAACGCATCTAAACTATTAAAAAACTGCTATGAAAAATTAAAAGAATACAGAAGCAATTTCAATGATCTCTTGGAAGAAGCAAACACGGTTGCTAAAAGTTGGTCCATCTCTACAGAATTTGAAAACAAACGCCGTAGAGTTGTGAAAAGATATTTTGACGAACTATTATGTACTGATCAGCGTTTAACTTGTCCAGAAAGTTTATTTCGTGTAACTATTTTCTATCGAACGTTGGATATATCTGATATCAATAAATCAAATTAATCGACGGTTTTCAAGTTTCCATGAATTAATGCTCAATTTTACATGTTTACAACCTTCATTTCTTACAATATCGACAGATCTAGAACTTTTAAACGAAGCTTATAAGTTAGTTAACAAATACAGTAAAGATTTATCAAAAACATTTACAGGTGAGATTTTAGCTGTAAGATCAACTCTTAAAAATGAAATAAGTAATCTTATTTCAACAAGAGATCTTGCGAAACTTGTAATGGTAAAGCATCATTCGTTAACAGTAAGTTTCCCAGAAGTATGTACTGGTCTTTTATTATTCTTGACAATTCCTGTTACATCTGCAAGCGCAGAACGTCGTTTTCATAGCTAAAAATGATTGAAGGATACCTAAGAAGTACAATGACGCAAGATCGACCAATAGTGGCCTGGCATTACTTTCAATCGAACAAGAAACAGTTTAAAAGGTTAACTTCGATGATTTAATCGATAAGTTTGCTGAAGCAAAAGCAAGAAAGAAACAATTTTCATAAAACTGACGGAACACATATTTAATTGAAAATTAAATATTTTAAGTGTTTTGTTATTACCTTACCTATTAGTTATTTATCTTATTTAAAATAATGAGATATTGTAAGAGTAAGATATAATGTGTAATAAAAAATGACCATATTATTAATAATTGTATAATAAATATGTTTTTTAATTATTTATTACCTATTTTAGCAGGGGTGGATCTAGATATAAATTGTGTGAGTAAGTGCATGCTCTTCATATTAAAAATTTGTAGGACCAAGGCAAAAGGATCCATTGGATTTTTTTGCCACGGGCAATCGAAGTTTTAGTTACACCACTGACTACAAGGAGCTTTTAGAAATTCTTTTTTTACAGTCGCGATTTATCATTATTCATTAATGAATCAATTAAGGGAAACTATAATCTAACTGTTTCAACACGGTGAAATTCATGGGCTACGCATGCTACAATGTAACTTTTTCGAATAAAATGTTGTTGGAATTTGAAAATATTATCATTTATAATAAGTTATAAAATAATAAACATTTTATGAAAATTTCAAGTACCTACGATTATTAGGTTTAAATAACGAAAAAATAAGAAAATCGTTGTATGAGAATTTGTTAATTTGTGGGTGATTAGGTAAATGTTGAATATAATATAATAATATATAATAAAATTGAATATCCAATGTCTAGCTTCAAAAGCTCATAACAAATTGATTTGAATTCCCTGTAAACTTTCTTTTTATTATTATGTGTAGATAAACTTAAGGGGAATATTGTACTAAATTTTCAACGTTTAGATATAAAGATATATAGATATATTTTTAAAAATGTTGTCAACATTTTAACTTCAGACGCTAATAAAAATATTATTGTGCATTTACACTCAACTTTTTTTAATTTCCACTAACATTAACTTATGAGGAACGTTGATTTACATTTTAAAGTGTTTTTACAGACCGAAAAATGTTGTATCGACTATCGACAATAAGTTAAAAATATTCTCTAACTAAAAAATATAATGTCAAATTTTTTTTATGTTTAAATTTGGATGAAATTAGATATTTAAACGAAGAAGAATGATTTTAGTTTTGTGTTATATTTAAAAAATATTATTCGTGGGTACTTGAAACTTCTTAAGTATAATACTATATATACAAATTACAAATATGATAATAAACAAATATTTTAGGCTGAAAAGCGCCTAATCTTTTTTTATTTTTTATATCTGCCATGTCCGGATGGGGGATGGCGGCACTTGTTCTCCGGACACCGTGACTTGTCCAAAGAAAAATGCCGCCCATGGCCGAGGAATCGAACTCGGGTCGACTGCGTCACAGCCGACGCCTTAGTGCGCTCGGCCACTCCGCCTCCCGGTTCCTGATCTATATATATATAAATTAATTACACAACTATTAATTTTCAGGGTGGGGTTGTTGAACCTCCCTGTATACTAGAACGTACCTGGTACCTGTAAATAATAAAATAGATTGCCAACTCATTATAATATAGTTCAGTCAAAATACACCATTTTCGTGAGAATTGTAGGTATTGACACCAGAACATTTAGGCCCCTGCGAGATTGCTTATTTTCGTACTACCTATCTACAACTATCAAAAATAAAAGAATTCCGATTAATTAGCTAATCATTTTTTAAACAATACAATTTTTTCAAATTAAAATATCTAAATTCTATAAATAAGCTAAATAAAATGCATATTTCTTTTTGCATTATAAGGGGAGTTATTTGTATTAAGAGTTTTTGGGGTTATTTTTAGATTCTAAGCGAAGCGATGAATGTATTGATTTTACAATGATGTGTTTTTTTAAAAATTTTTTTTTGTGTCTGTCATCACCTTTTAGGACAGTAAAAGTGCTTGGATTTTCTTCAACAGTAACTTTTCTGATAGAAAAGTGAATCTAGTTGGTACTTTGGGGGGTCAAAAGTAAAAAATTCTCAGTAGTTTTCAAAAGCGACGTGAAAAACAAAAGAAAAATTAAGGAAAAACGGGAATTTCTACGCAAAATCTGTTTTCGAGAAAATCGATATTGGTTTTTGGTGCAACACTAAAACAAATGATCGTAGGTACATGAAATTTTGACTGAATGTTTATATAAGCATTTTCTATACTCCATAACATTTTCCAAATATTTTGACTTATTTTGATGTTGAGTTGTTTTCGGACATTTTCAGTTTCCATTTTTTTTTTTCTATAAATATCAATAAAATTTTATTTGTTGGTTAAAAAAGCTTGAAAATTTAATAGAAGAATCCTAGGTTATTTTTTCAGAGGCAGATGAAAAAAAATTAAAAATCCTTAGTCACAGTTTTTATTTATAAGCATTTAAAGTTCAAATCACGAAAATTAAGAAATTATTTTGAGTTGAGAATTCATAAAAATTTTTCTTTTTAAATCTAAGATTTGAAAATGTAATATAAGATTACTCATAAGTTTGTCTACCTTAATCAAAAAAAAAATATCTACAAGAAACTTCAATTAAATTTTTATGAGCGTCTGAAAATTATATTTTTACAACATTTGATATTCACTCGATTTCTCATGTAACAATTTTCTTATTTTATTGTAATTAAAAAACGAATGACTGTAGATACTTGAAAATTTCACTGAATGTTTATATTAGCATTTTCTATACACCATACAATTTTGAAAATATTTTTACTCTTTTTGAGCCTTTTACGGACATTGTCAGTTTTCAATTTTTTTAGTTTTTTTTTCTATAAATATCAATAAGATTTTATTTGTTGGGTAAAAAAGCGTGAACATTTAATATAAGGCTCCTGATATATCGTTCTAATAGCAGTTGAAAAATATTAAAAATACATGTGCACAATTTTTTTTATAAACATTTAAAGTTCAAATTTTGACAAAATGTATCAAATTTTTAATTTAATAATTATTTTGTAGTTAAAAATGTATAAAATGTTCAACTTTTTAGGTAAGGATTGAGAATTGAAAACAAGGCTCCACGTAAATAGGTTATTTATAAATTACTTTATTCACAATAATATCATCAAATATACTTGGTAATATCATAGGCTGACTGACCGTTTTCGCTCAGAATCGTTTCTTATACAATGATATTATATCATTGAATTCAAATTTAACACCATCCATTACAGGGACCCACTCGTAACCTTCTGTACAGCAGAGTGACATCCACTTACTCACCTTTTTTTGTATTGAGCTAGTAAATTTAAAAATAACGGCATACACTGCGAGAAAGTCTGCGTACGCCTATGGAAGTAACTAATTAATTTGTTTTACCATGTAGCATACTGGCATGTAAGATTTAACCTATGTGGTTATGTATTTATTTACCTACTAGGTCTTGTGTAGCCCGGTGAAGAAACTTAAATTCGCCGGAGCGACGCGTGCCTCGCAATCGTTTGTAAATCTCAACCGGCATACCGTAGACAAGATAACCCATTTCTGAAAATACCAGCACACAAATATTGAAATAGGTTGGTATATAATAAAAATATACTTAAAAGTTAAAAGGTATAATGGTATAGGCCACGCTTTAAGATATTACACTGGCTAGCATTCTGGTTTTAAACAGCTGATCAATAATGGGAGAAAAGCTACTAAGGCTCCAGCATCCAAGCCACGGACTAAGGTATATAGGTATATCTTAGTCCGTGTTCCAAGCGTGGTTAACATAAATCAACAACCTATTATTAAATTAAATAAGTGTAATTACTTTTCATTAATAATAATTAAATTAATATAATAAAATAAATATTGAACCCTTTATATTACCTATACCTATTATATATTAATATTGTATATATCATTAAGACTATAGTTCATGATAAATATAATGTTATATAATTTCTAGAAACAAGGGAAATCACTGTAATGCAAAAGTGCTAACTGATCAGTAACTGTAATTCTTGCTATGACGAAATCGTTGACATTTTGTGCAACAAAAAATAAGTTTCGTTGATTAACCTGTATAATACCATGAATACTAGAATATTCTAGTCTCCATGATATTAACCTGTATATCTTTCATATATAGATATAGATCTATTTTGTCATGGTCACGATGTAGGTAAAACCACAGAATATATGAAATATATTTATATATTTATATATTCTGTGGTAAAACGGTGTAGTCCCTCGAGCGAGTCCTAATCAGACGGCACTTTGGTTAGCGCGCCTTCTGCCAGGTAGCGCTAAAAATGCCGATCAGCAGCCTGCTGCTATCGAGAAGGCCGTATCACAGAATATATGAAATATATATTCTGTGTCCGTATTGTAATGCCGTTTTGCGTATTATCCGCGGTAAAGCTTTAAAATTTCAGACTTCAGTATTCATTCAAATTTATAATAAATATAATCAAATATGCACTGTATAAGGAAGTGCTATCACTGGATGGTTTCTTCCCTCACCCTATTCATGTATTTTCTTTTTAATGTAGCACATATTCTCATTATGCCTATGGGTATAGATTGTATATTCTCTAATAAAAAATAAAAAAAAAAAAATATGCACTGTATAATATTATAATACTATTTAATACTATTGTCGTAAAAAATCGTTCTGGTAAGCCTAAAAATATTGTCGGAATAGCATTTTCTCTTAATGCCGGACGTATTCGTTGAATGTATTTAATTGACCCATCAGGCATCTTACATTCACATTTTAAAAAATTGTCTTCTTTAAAATGTAAACCGCAAACTACATATTTTACAGATAAGTTCCTATCTTTCCATGGTATTTTATTATTCCATACAGATAGTAAGTCCTGCAAGATAAACAATTTTAAAATGTTCATGTTTATACCAGAATACTTGTATTAGCTGTTATGTAGCTTTTTAAAATTATATTTTACATTTATGAACCTTTCAAATTTATGGATAATTTAATTATAAATTTGAAAATAATTTATTGGCAGAATATCTATAACATAATTTGATTTATTAATTTTATATTTTTATCCTTATAGAATATAGATAAATTCTCTTTTTTTTATTTTTATTTATCCCTCTGTTATTAGTTTCATTTTTTACCTACATCGTAGTCACGGACTAAGATATATCTTAGTATATCTTATATATTTTAGTCCGTGGTCATGGTCAAGGACTATATTATAATAAATATACATAGAAACATTGTCCAATGTTATAATCCTGTTACACCTTATATGTTAAAATTCAGTCAGCCATAATTATAAAATGTAATATAATGGGTATATTCTTTGTTATTACCTTTAAGTAGACAAATATTTTTATTAGTTATTATGTATATTATATTTAACGGTTATTGTAAATTTCTATCTTACAATAAACACAACTCACTAAGTAGTTGGACGTCTTCACTCTTTATTGATAAAACCATTCAGTGTTGGTACTAAATAATGATGGGTGTCAATTTTAGTTTTTTTGAAGGTCAATACTATTTGCATTTCTGGGTTCCTGGGATTCAATCAACGAATAGTTCCGATCTAAGAGGATCGTGGTGGTGGTTGGATAACTTGAAATAGAAGTGTTTGTAGAAAGTTTTTGCAATTTTAAGTTGATGAGTAAAATTTAATATAATTTGTAGATTTAATTATTACATATTTCAAAGGCTGGACGAGTAAATTTGAGCTAATTAGAACATTTTAAATTTTGTTTGGACAACTTAATTTGTATTAACCATGGTTAAATTAAAATTCAGTTAAGTTTAATAAGTAACATTTAATAATCTATGGTCTTAACATAGAAAATGTTATCACATTTAATCCCAGGTTAAGTTAAAATTCAATTAATTTTATAAGTAACATTATAGTCTCAATTTATATAAAATTTGGCACATCCCAGTTTACTATGACAATATATATATATATATACTTTTTTAACTGAGTAGAAAGATTCATTTATATGTCCAAGATTGTATAATATTAGTTATATATACTTTCATGATACAAATATCATGAATAAATGTATTCTGTAATGGTAAAATTTAATTTATTTTTTAGTGTAATAATTAGAATATATAAACATTATCAATTTAACTATTGTGTATAATAATAATACCATTTACAAAAAATTATTATTTTTTTTTTTTATTTCATATGAATATCATGAAATCTACCGTTAAAGGAGTTTTATATTGAAGAATGTAAATATGTTTGGAGTTTAATTATTTACCATTAAACAATATTCTAAAAAATGGCACTAAATGAAATTGCATTTATGCTTTTGCAGCTAATGCTTGTAAATCTACCATGCATTTTTTGAAACTTTGCTTTTCTTGTTCATTTGTTAAAGACTTCAGAACATTTTCAATGATCCAGTTAACCATATGTCTTTGTTGTACAGTGCGTGTCAGGTTAGCCAAGTCCAATTGATAATCCAAACGCCTTTTCACCTTTAAATAAAATATTATAGATACTAATATAATATTTTTTTACTATTAAATATAATACCTGGTTGTAGGCTTGAAGAGCTCGTTCACGGTAAATAGCTTCCAACTGAATAGCTACATTTTCCCGCTTAGCTTGAATTACATGTTTTTGAGCTTCAGTTCTCCATACTTCTGTTTTTTGGTTTTCAATGCTTTCTGTTAAACCATCAATTTCACCTTTACGACTAGCATTACAAGATGCTTCATATTCCTAAATAAAATAAGAAATATTAGTTAGTTATTAACTTTCAGAATTTACTAAAAATAATTACAATCAATACATACATCAATTTCTTTATCAAGGAAATCAGCTAAAGATGCTCCGAATTTCTTCCATCCAACATAAAACAAACCAATTGTAGCTAATACATAGGGGAACTCATGTTCAACTACCCATATTTCTTTACTTAGTACATAGGTCGTGATACCAGCAGCAAGAACATATGGACCTAGAGAACAATTTTGTTTTCATGAAGTTATAATACAATTTTGATAACATTTACATAAAAAATATTAAAAAATAAATAGTTTTAAACACAGAAAAACGTTTAGTTAATGATACCTATTAGAATATTTATAATAACATGTTTTTAATTATTATGGTAAACAGTATGATTCTCTTATCGCTGAACACTTAATATACTTTAACGGTTTAACTACCCTAATAATATATGTTTGTCATTAGGTTTATTACTATGTTCTACTGTCCTACAATAAATCATCATGTAGGATAAGTATAGAATAATTAAAAATCCATAATATTAGGTATTAATATTTAATTTAGATTTATGATAATCATTATGATTTATGATAAGTTACAAGTATACATGTAAAATAATAAAATAAATAAGATAGTTAAACAATGTTCGTTATTCGCTTAAAATTAAAATATCGTAAAATTTCATCAAGCAAACACAGTTTATGTTCTCACCTAGAAGTTGGATAATAGGTAAAATCACCCTAATATTAAAGCTAATTACATTTTCAAGATGGAGATAATATTTGTGGGTATGACATCCTCTCGAGTGAAAGCTATTTTCTTAACTACTTTATTGTGGGACAGGGTGGCCGAGCAGACTACGGTGTTGGTTATAACGCGCACTGTTACCGATTCAAATCTCGGCCACGGGCGGCATCGCTCTCTGGGCAGGCAACTATCTAGATGGCGAGACTGCTATCTCCAAACCGGGCATGGCAGAAACCTACAGGTGCCCAAATAAAAATTCTGCCAAATAGGCGTCCAAACTAAGCCTTACTCCTACTCCCGGACATAGCGCCATACAAAAAAAAAACTACTTTATAACATATTATCCACTAAAGATTTACAGTTTAAATAGGAAATCTTATGTAACAACAATCTAGTAATGCTGGCAATGCTGCTAGGTTTACAAATTCTAAAAAGTAAAATTTTTTTCATATTATAGAAAATTCAGCTTCAGATATTAATAACATGAAATCAGATAGTTGATATAATAATATTATTTGATTAGTGTGATATGCAAAAAAAGGAAAATATTATAGGAAAAATGTACAACATCTAATGGGGTAACGTTTTATCATTACCTGTGACTCCAGTTTTTTTGTAAAATACTTCAAACCACTCTTCGGGCACGAACAAATATCTAGTTTTAGCTGGTTCTTCTAACCTCACCAATCTGGGAAAGTTCACCAGATCACGTTCAGGACCGTCAAATGGATTTGGTTGAGGTAAGCCATTAGGTTTTGGGAATCCCGGTACAATGATTGATTCATTAGTGCCAGTGACTGCCGGTTTGGTTTGAGTGGTGCGCACGGCACTAGCACACAGTGGTGCTACTCGGAATAGTTCTGTAAAAACCACATTTCAAACAAAACCATTTGAATATGTAACGTAAAGAATATTTACCTGAACGTAGAGCCAATCTGGACAACATGGTTGGTAGTTAATTTTTCGCCCGTGCCTTGACTTAAATAATGGACGAATGAATCCCAATTGTCGCAGCCCGCAGGAACGAAGATGGACGATGCAAATAATGGTGTACGGGCGAAATGATATTAGACATCTTGGTAAGGTCAATAACGATACGATGGAAAAACAGCTGTTTAAAATTTAAGAACTGGGGTATCATACAGCGATATTGATAAGAAAAGAATATGTCCATGATATAAATGCGAATACCACGATTACGGATAATATACTAATATCCGATCATACAGACTGTTCTATGAATATACCACAATAATAATCATAGAATAGACTAGGATTATACTAATTATAGATTTATTAATTATAATATTTGGTCATGATCAAAAACCGTGATAAGTATTGAATACTAATGATAATAATAATACCTACAAACGATATTCATTGTTGAGTTAAATCTATAATATTTGACGAGTCTGTGCCATGTGCCCATGTGAGGAGACATTATTTATCATTAAAGCCAAAAAAGATGTACCACAATAAGCAACATTACTCTATGAAGCATATTAAAATATGTTAAATTAACATTGTTACATCAAGGCCACACTAAGGCCGGGCGCACACCGACGCAGTGAAAAATAAAAACCGCCACGACCTATTAACCTGGCTGCCCGTTTCGCATTGCTCTGGCGTGTGGAGTGTGTGCCTTTAGGCGCACCTCATTTTTGAACTACAACTACTACAGTCTACAGAGTAGTAGAGTACGGACAGATCATCAATATAATAAAATATTATATCATTGGTGTTTGTACTGTTGTTGCCACTATAGTGCGTAGAGTGGTTTTGGCCGGTGTTATTATTTAGATTTAAATCAATTCGATAACGGCAGCGCCATCTAGTGCCGTCAGATCGTTTTCAAGTCGAACGGCTCTACTCCAGCTGATCGATTTCCTAGTTGAAATATAGCCCTGTCATATTATACGATCTACAATGACGAAAGGGACGAGGATTGAGGGCTGGAGACATACTATGACCAGTGGCGTAGACGTGATTTCTGAAAGGGATGATCAAAAAAATAAAATAAAACGCATATCTAAATGGGAGGGAAAAATAGGAAAATCCCCACCCTCTCAAAACTTTAAGCTTGGGTAGTAAAATATTTAACAATAAGGAACAACGAATATAATTTGAAATTTGAATTGATTCAAAATTCACATCAAACAATAATAATATGGAAGAATATCCACTCCAAAGCCAACGTTGGTGGGAGGGGGGGAGTTGGTGGGAGTAATCTGACCCCCCGTCACCCCTTGTTTATGGTTTGAACATTTTGATCGAAAATTTAAATGAGTTCAGCGCCCTGTGTCATTTCCAAAATATCGATATTTTTAATAAACTGTATCGATATTTCATTGACGATACGTATAATCTATATTTAATGATGTTTCAATTTCAGTCAGCTTTACCGATACATAATATCGGTACCCAATGTTTCAGGCTCTGATCATATACTAGTTTATGATCTAAGGTTTCATGTCCGCGTAAGATAAAAATAGTCTGCCGGGCTTCAGGATCAATACATAAAAATAAAAAAAACGGTCGATACATAATACGCAATATTATATTAGTTTTTCCATTTCTAAACAACGGTGATATTTTGTGATCTATTTAATATTTTAATATCTAACGTCTATAGTAACTGTCTACATTATATGCCTTGCCTTCATTACTATTTGAGAACATTCATTTATATATGCTTAATGATTTGTATTCCGTACTCCGCCGTGGTTGTTGGTTGTTATATAATTGTGAAAACATGTTGATTGAAACACATTCTAATAACAATATTTTAAATCTAATTTTGACGTAATTATCATCCAGATGCAAAATTAGTTTTAAAAATGTTAATACGAGCGGCAACAGTTTTTATGTTTGAACAATAGGTACCTTCCTAATGACTCACGTTTGGAAAAACAACACATGATGCTTTCTGAGTCTATTTCCGTCGTAAAAATTGTTAAAGAAAAATTGCTAAGTCCACAAGGAGAAAAAGGAAAAGCTATTTACAAAAAATTGGACAACGTACTGTCAAAAAATAAATGATTTGAAATTATTGAACAAATCTCAAATATTTTAGAAGGCATAGACAATTCTATGGAACATCTTGAAGACTTTAACGTAAACGACTTAAAGTTCTATAAATTCGCCCCAGTTACTTCTGTTGATGTCCAGCGTACGTTTTCGAGATACAAAAATTTATTGGCGAACAATCGCCGCTCATTCACTTTTGAAAATATAAAAAAAATTTTAGTGACACAATGCAATTCATTTGGGTAAGATTTATAAAAATATTAAATTATAAAAACATTATGCATTTATATTTGAAATGTTTGTTTTTTTTTCTGTTACACGCAAGTTTAAACAAGAAGCAATCAAAATAATTAATAATTTATAATATATAACTACAAAAGTTTGTATTATTTTAATGTTTTTTTTCGAAAGTTAAAAAATTTTAAGAGCATATATTATGATCATTTTTAAGTGCATAAATGCATGCATATTTTAAGGTTTTATAGGGCATGAAGTCCCTAGCCTTACTAATGAGTAATGGCTAAAAATCTAAAATATATCGTTACCAACCGCCAGCATGTTTGATGCGGACGGCCGTCTTAATAATAGTATAATTGCATATTGTTATTTGTTAGGAAATTGCAATCTGCTTGAGAAGAGGTTGCGGTTCAATGCCTCATCCGGCCAATCCTGTTTTTTTTTCTTTCTAATGTACGTCGTTTTATTATTAATACCGTATTCCAAAAATTTGAGATAACCTACGAAAATGTCAAAGAATACATTTATCGAAAATCAATGGGACACTGACTCACGTCAGTCGTCACACTGTCAAATCGTGCTTACAAGTTTCCACATAGCACAGACATATCAATAAATAGGTATTGTCTATTTTAATATATGTCTATTAAATTTATTAATACATCTATTGTCTATGAAACTGAAAGCGTAAATAGTGTTTGAAATTTGGGGGAGCTGTAGCTTGATACTCTTATGATGTTTTTAAATTATAGCAGCGAAATCATTAGTTTTTGAGGGGCCTATAAAAATTCTGGGGAGGGGGCAAGTCCTATATTTGCGCCTATGTAATGCAACATAGTACAAGGACCACGATTTAAGATACCTATTATACGCCATACCACGATTATTATTAAACAACTATACCAATTGATACCAATATTATCAATCCACCTTGGACATACAAAAGAATAATAATTATTCTGTGGACATGGCACAGAATAGATAATATAATAATATCATAGAACAATAATACAATATGAATATAATCAGATAATGATAAGAAAATTAATGTTTATTTTATTATTTTGTGATATTAATTAATATATAAAAATATATAAATCTATCGGACTTATTTATATTTATTCATTATTGTTATTTGTTACATTTAATGATATTTCAATAGTTATTACATTTATTTATTCAATCAAAATCGTCACTAATGAACATCAAAATAAATTAAACTTACATTTTTAGTATAACCATGGGTTGGAATATTTATAAATTGTTGTGTTGCTGTGGCAGTTCTAATGAATCAACTAGAGTCGATTTGGTAAACTGATTTTAATATTTATTTTTATTTTGTAAACATAACACATAAATATTTACATAGGCAATTGTCCGAGAACAACAAGCTGCAGCTGCTGAAAAACGTTTAAGAGAACAAGAAAGCCGAGGTATTAAGAATCCAGATCGTGTCAAACGCATGCAACGAGAACAACAAAAACGTGATGAAGAAGCTAATAAAACTGCTAATATGGGGACAAGTACTGGATTAAAGGTATTAATTTTCATTTTATATTTAGGCAATCAAAATTTACAACATCTAATGAATATAAAATAATAGTAACCTATCTAATTCTATCGATCATAATTATATCATGATTGTTGTAACTCATCTGTGATTAATAATCATTAATTTAAGTTACCTATTTACTTACAATAAGACTCAGATCTAAGATTTGTTTAAGAAGTTATTCATATCAATAACAATAAATATAATTATAAATATCAAAATAGATACCTAGGTATCAAATATTGTATCCAAAATAATAGTTTTACACTAGAATCATTTTTTAAATCTTATTTGCGCTACCTATATTCTAATATATATTAAGCACAATTAAAATATTATTCAACATTAATTTCATAAGAATTTATTTATGAATCATGCATGACTTTTGAAGCCCAAGTCCATTCATTAATACAATTTTAATTAAAGTATATGAATATAATATTATTTATTACCCGGTACTTAGGTTAAACAACTAGGGAGTTTATTGTATTATTTTATTTTCATATATTATAATTATATTCTATATTGTTTCAGTGGCAAGTCAGTTAATTATTCAAAGTATTCAATTTTATACTTCCATCAGCAAAATATGTATTTATTAATCTACTAAATGATGTTTTAATTATTACTATCTGTAATCACTTATGTATATAACCTGTAATCACAGATATATATATATAATAAGTTATTATATACCATATTTGTGCCTGTAATATTCATCTAGTTATAATTTTATTTTTATAAATATATTTTTATCAGTTCATTATTATACCATTTTTTTATTGTTCTACAACTATACTATATTTTAATATTATAATAAATTACATACAAATTAAAATAATTATTTAAAAAACCACTGATATCAATATTTTAAGTGATATATTATCTAATATATAAAAATCTCGAGTCACAGTGTTATTGGTCAAACTCCTCTCAAACGGCTCGCCGATTTCAATGAAATTTTTTTTGCATATTTGATAGGTATGAGAATATGTAGTAAAATATTTTTCACCCTTAGGTCAAACTCCCCGGGGAGGTGCTCAAACAGGGATTTTGAGATTTACAGTGGAAACTTTCGTTTATAAATATTTGCTATTGTTTATAGAATAAATAATTAGTATTTATTATTTGGTTTCCATTGGTTAATCGGGCAGATCAGGTGTATCAGCATGCATCAAATGCATCAAATCAAAACAAATTTTCGCACATTGCCTACTTCATATGCTGTCGCACATTGTCCGCTTTCCAACGTAATCGGATTGCCCACCAGGGAAGGCTGATTTGCACCCAAATGAGTTGAACAATCACAATTTTTTTACGGTCAACGAAGTGCAGGGGATTAGCTATATAGTATATTATATTAATATACACATAGTACATTTATTATTTTATTATTATTTAAAAATATTTCATTACACATTATTATATTTTAATTCTAACTAGTGAGATGGATCAGATACTAACTCAAACTAAAAACAAATAGTAGGGCTAACTTAGGATTTCAAATTGTCCATTGAAAATTGATAATGCAATGCAACTGGTCTATTTATATACATATTACATAGTTTTGAAGATTTTTGCTGTCAGCGTATTTAATTGTTTATTATAATAAAATTAAAACTACATTTGGAGTGAAAAATAGTTTTTTTAATATGTTGCAATTACAAAACTAGTATAAATAGATATTATAAAATTTACTAAAGGAAATAGTTTTGTGATTTGATTTTCAATTATTGAGGAAAATTATCACAGGTAATATTCAATATTAAATATTATTGGTTATAAAAAGTAACCAAAATTTAGTTGAGTCAAATACTGTTATACAATTAAAATAACGCTATTTATAATTTGATTTGTCTGGAGTACTAGGCATTTGTGTCATATTTGAATTAATTTCTGAAAAATCAAGTACAAGTTGCTGTTTAGATGGAGTGTGTTGTCTGAAAGATACACCTGATGCTTTAAACATCCTTTTAGATGCAATCATTTCCGGTTTGAAGCTATACTTATCGGACAAATACACTACTTCTTTGATACCTGATTGGATAATTATTTTTGCACATTCATTACATGGGAAAAGTGCCACATATATGGTACAATTACGTACATCCATAGAATTTTTATTTAATACAGCATTCATTTCAGCATGGCATACTGAAAATATAAATGAGGATCAAATCTATTATTTTAATATCATAACATGATATAAATACACAGATTTCTATATGGTGTGGTATACTGGTACAGAAGTCTGTGAATAAATATAAACATTATAACTTACCATAGAAATATTTGTTTTCTAACTTTGATGGATTATTTTTACCCCATGGAAAGTTATCATCGTTACATCCAATAGGCATTCCATTATATCCTGTGCCTACAATTTTTTTGTCTGGAGTAACAATACATGCACCAACTTGAGTTACTGGATCTTTACTACGTTTAGCAACCAAAAATGCTGTTGCCATAAAAAAATCATCCCAGCTTAAATAATTTTTTCGCTTTCTACACATAAGTATAAAATTATATAATATTAGACAGTTGAATTTATATTATAATCTACAATCCTACTCATTTAATGTCTCTGTTTCAATACTAGTATTATCGGCTGTAACATTATCATAGTATTGTGTGGTTTCATTCATTGAGCGAATTCCAGGTTCAGATTCATCGGCATTATTTTGATGTTCCATATTAGGTTTAATCAGCACTTTTCGTATCTATAACATTATATTGTTGATTATATTTAGTACTTATATATTATACTGATATGGACATTATTACAAAAACCAGTGCTAAGTTAGGAGATCTATATTCCATTTATCCATTATATGTCTTAGTGGACATTGCAAATGATTATTTTTTTGACCCAACTTAAGTAGTATAACTTATTATAATATGAAAAAAAAAAAAAACATAAACAATTCAGATATTAAATTTATTTTAGTTTCATAAATGAAATTGTTTTTATTACTAATTACAATTCAATTATTAGGCTTTTTAAATTCTCAACCATCAATAAAATATAAGTAATTCAATTACCTAATTAGACCGCAGAAGAACATTTTTTTGTTAACTTTTATTAGATTAAACATATATTATAATGTCATATCCTCATATACATTCATAAATAACACAATACAATCTTATATAATCTAGTACTGTCAAAAAAAATATTTAAAATGTTCCAAATATAATTGAGATTAATTGCATTTATTGTACAAAAAAATATAAAAGCACCTACCGGGTACGTGAGATTTGTATACTTAATGTTTCACCAAAATTAAATTACGAAATTGTTGGGTCGAATACCGTTTTACCACGGTTTGACGTTAAATTTAACACCTGTGGAGTACTGAAATATCCGACAGTCACTGTCGCAAACGAAATAATAAGGTATCATAATAATATTATTATCGCAGGCCAGTGCTCCCCACAGGTCGACCTAGTCCATATATGTCTATACTCTATAATATGCAATATCGAGAAACTTGGCGGGAGTCGACCACTGCCACTGCGTTTCATTGGTTATTGATACTATGCTATGATAATAATAATAATAATAATATTATAGGCTATTATACATAATATTATGGGCTTAGATCACTAAGACCGTGGCTTAGATCATAATAATATACTAAGATTATGAGCTTATGGCGTATCAATTAAAAATATAAGCCGATGAAAAATAAGAAGACTGCGGAAAGTCTTCCCAGTTTCCAGTTTTCACACTCTAATGTGCGCGACTAAACAAAATTAAATTTTTGTGATAATACCAGATTATTTCGTCATAGACTTTAGTAGTATAGGAGGCAATCGGTAAAAATATCCAAATTTAAAAATGTAGTAAAACGTTTTTCAAAATAAATACAAACGATTTAAAAAATAATAAAATAAAATGTAAAATAATTCAATGATGTAAATTAATAGATAACACTAGGTACTTTCTAGTTTCTAAACAAATATTAAATTACAAAATTATAGCTTGTAAAATGTATTCAACCTAGTTACGCTGTATTTACTAATTGTAAAATAAATTACTAATTTGTTTTTAGAAATACAATATACACACAATAAAATTAAATATAGAATAGTTTACTAAAAAAAAAAAACACTGTTTTGAATTTTCTAAATATTTAGAAAAACGTTTCTTAAAATATAAAATTTTATTTTATTTTTGAATTAAATAAGCAATAGCATTTAAAAAGAAATGTAATACCTTTATATATTACAGTATAAACTGACAATGTCCGTAAACAGCTCAAAAAGAGTCAAAATATTTTCAAAATTGTACGGTGTATAGTCGTATAGAAAATGAAAATATAAACATCAGTAAAATGTTCATTTATCTACAGTTATTCGATATCTACAGTTTAAGGATCGTTTTTTAATAACAACAAAATAGCAAAATCGTTACATGAGAAATCGAGTCATGTAAAAATATAAATTTCAAACGCTCATGAAAATTTAATTTGACTTTCTTGTAGACATTTTTTTTTTGATAAAGGTAGACAAACTTATGAGCAATCTTATATTACATTTTAAAATCTTAGATTTAAAAAGAAATATTTTTATGAATTCTAAACTCAAAATAATTTGCAATATTTTGTCAATATTTGAACTTTAAATGCTTATACAAAAAAAATTGTGACTATAGATTTCTAATTTTTTTCATCTGCCTTTGAAACATTAACCTAGGAGCCTTCTATTAAATTTTCAAGCTTTTTTAACCAACAAATAAAATTTAATTGATATTTATAGAAAAAAATACTATAATAAAATTGGAAACTGAAAATTTTCCTGAACAGTTTAAAACAAATCAAAATATTTTTAAAATTTTATCGTGTATAGAAATTGCAATTATAAACAATCAGTGAAAATTTCATATATATACGTTCATTTGTTTTAGTGTTACACCAAAAACCAAAATCGATTCTTGAAAACAGATTTTGCTTAAGAATTCCCGTTTTTCCTTAATTTTTCTTTTTTTTTTCACGGCTCTTTTAAATACTTCTGGGAAATTTTTGACCCCTCAAAGTAGCAACTAGATTCACTTTCCTATCAGAAAAGTTACTGTTGAAGAAAATCCAAGCACTTTTACTGTCCTAAAAGGTGATGACAGACACAAAAAAAAATTTAAAAAAAAACACACATCATTGTAAAATCAATACATTTATCGCTTCGCTCAGAATCTAAAATTATTTAGCTCTTGTAAATTAGGTATTTCAGTTAAAAGTATTAATGCATAATATACTAAACTTTAGAGGAACATGGTTAATAACCAAGCGAACCAAAATTGATCAATTGACTTTTAAAATGTCCGGAAAAAAAGCTTTACCAGAATCCATCAAAAAATATAGTGGTTAGAATTATTTGAAAACAATAAAGTCAATGTTATTATTGGTATACAACTGCGTGCTTAAAAAAATGTCCAGTTAAAAATAAAGAAACACGTATTTTTTGTTTTAACAAAATTTCATATCATCGATCCATAGTTGTTAAAAAAAACCATGCACAATGACATATTATATAAAAAATTATACAATAACATAAAGTAGTCAATATGTAATGATACCATTATTTTAAAGTTATGTTGAAAGGGCGCCCACTAAGTGTATGGTGTCCCAGGGCCCTACAGGTTCTTTTGTATTCATCGTATAAAATATTTACAGATTTAACTTTAAATGCCGAATAAGTTACGTCAATAATTGCAATAATAATTAATAAAAATATTATTTATGGATAGGTATAGCCAGGGCCTAAAATTAAATTTTTTTGCTACTGCACACCTAATTCCACACAAAAATATTTTAAAATAATGAATACTATAATAGACCTAGTGCACATGCTACATGTAACTATATTGCGCTATTCTTTTTGATATTTATTAACAATTAGGTAGGTAGCTATAATAAATACAATCTAAGACAATCTTCTATAAAAGTCTTTGATACCAATATGACTAAACATTTTAAATTAAAAACGAAATAGCTTGGGTTAATATACTTATTATATTATAAACCACTCAGAATAAAGTGCAGTCAGTACTATATTTAGTGTTAAGGAATTTAAACGAATACAATATGCTAATTAGTAATTTTCAATAATTTAATTGAATATTAATCAAATAAAAATTTATAAAAGCCGAAAATACGTACTGCACACAATTTTAGGCCCTGGGTATAGCTATAAGAAACGTTTAGAGTACTAATTATATTATTAGATTTTAAAAACACAATGACATTTTCAAATGTAATTTTTTTGGCAAACATGAATTTAACCTACTGTTACTTGCCACTAAGGTATTTCCATTAGGCATAGTAGGTTAGTCTGAAGTATAAATATTGAACAAAACTGGGGAGAGAATTCCTCCTTGCGGGACGCCGGCTCTAATACCTACTATACTAGAATATGCTGATCCATGACGAATTTGAAAGTAACGGTCTTCAAGATAAGATTTAATGAGAATTTAATAAATTGGGGGTATAAATTTCTTAAGTTTAAATAGCAGCCCTTCGTGCCATACCCTATCGAAAGTTTGTGAGATGTCAAGGAATGCACATGAGCAAAATAACTTTTTAGGTTTTTTCCAACGCAAAAGTAATCGCATCAACAACCCTGTGAACTTGATTAATGGTAGAATGCTTGGCGTGAAAACCAATTGTTGTAATTAAAAAATATTATTCCAGGGTACTTGATACATTAACCGATTTTTGACAACATTTATCAAATTTTAAATTTAAAAATAATTTTGCAGTTAAAAATTTATAAAAAGTTCAACTTTTATAGCTAAGGATCGAAAACTTACAACTAGGTTCCACGTAAGTAGGTTATTCAGTAACCAACAAATCTCAAAAATATAAAAACACAGTTTTTTTTAAAGTTATTTTATGTTAAAATTTGGAGAAAATAACATATTAAATAACGATTTCAGTTATTTTTTTGTTATTTTATGATATTAATTCAACTGGCCGGCTACCGTATTAATAATAAGTAATAGCAATATAAATATAATATAAAATATTCACACTGACTAACTGTCACCGCTCAGAATCGTTTTTCATATCCAATGATATTATATTATATCATTGAATTCAAATTTAATGCCGTCCATTATACAGTGACCCACTTGTACAGCAGAGCGACATCCACTTAACCACCTTCATTTTTCCCCTGGTCTTTATTAGTTATTACCGATTACCGTATTGGACATTCTGTGACATTAGTGCATCATACGGCATACCTGTAACCTGTATAGTGTGTACAATTACAATAATATTATACGTCATATCCACAGAATTGGTTAAGTAATACCACGGCTATAGATACTTATATGCTATTTTTTCTATAGTATTAATATAGGTAGTAACTGGTAACCGGTAGATACTATAATAATATATTATATACCTATATACTCTATTATAGGCTATAATCTATATAATATAATTTATTATCTACGTGCCGTGTGCCCGTGTTTCATAATTTAGAAAACTAGTCGAGAATTATTATTTATTATTTTAACAATTACTCTATTTACTTATAGTCTATATAGGCTATAGGCTATAAATTATAATTATTAGATAATATATAAATATAATATTATTGTCGTACTATTCGTACCGAGATGAATATAATATACTGTGTCTGATTAATGTTTGAAAAACTGGACACGGCACTATAATACCTAGAAGATCTTCTAAAATCTATAAGCCGTGTACCCGGAATGTTAAAACAGTTCTGAGCATTGAGAATAATAATGACTAATGAGTACAAAAAAAAAACATTTTGAGGACCAATGCTAAATCTGAAATCTTGTGATAACCGTAGATAATAAATTGATATCAAAATAGTAAACAATAATAATTGACTTGCAAACGTAATATTTTTGGAAATATGAATATAATTAATTTTTACTTGTAAATATATAATACAATATTATGTTTGTTACAATATTATATGTTGAAGTTGAGTGAGGTAGTGTCTTATTTAAATTTGTTCATTCCACGGAATGGATCCTGTCTTCTGAATGGACACTTTTAATTGGTGAGTGTACAATTTTTTTAACTTCATGAAGACAAGTAATTTTTATTGAATAAATATGTTATTTTTGCTTTAGGTATTTGGAAAGAACATCAACATTGCAACAAATCAAACCTGTAGGTTTATACGATCTTTCAAATTTACAGTTGAGATTTTTGTGCCCACAAGATATCAATGAAGTAATTTACTATTTACCTTCATAGTACATATATTAAATAGCGATTCATATATATTATGAATGACTCTTAAAATCCATGTATCAAACTTAAAACCGAATGAAGGAAAAATACATAAGCCCGAAACAATTTGTGCCTGTGTTAATGTCTATTACGAAGTGCTGAATTGTTTCTAATTATTGATAATATAAATAATCTATTTCTCAGTGTATGGTTATTCATACCTGTCTTAAAAATATTTTAGATTTGAATGACATATTCTACAATTGTCTATACTACATACTACATGTTCAGTCGGGCCCATTATCTTCTTGAAGAAAAAAAAAAATAGTAAAAATACTCCATTTAATACATTTACATTATGACATTTATGAATAATAAAATAACTATTAATGTGCAAGCATCCTAAATAATATGCATTTATAGAATTTTTTCTGGGTAAGTTGTAGAATATCAAATTCATTCAAAATACTTACATTAAAACTGTAAATTAAATAATTTTCTCTTGTGAAATAAAATATATCTGAAAATGTATATTTTGGTTTATTTATAATATAATAATTAATAATATTCATGATATTCACGATATATATTTTTCAGTCTACTCATTTACAATGCAAATTGATTAATTGAACTTACAGGTATTATATATTCAATATATTCTTAAAAGTCTTAACTTCAGTTTTTTTTGATTATAATAATATTTAATGGGCATTAAAGTTATGGAGTCAGGTACGGGTTGGAATTTTGGACCGGTCCGGGAAAATAGTTTTTTAGGCGGTCCACTAGCCAGTCATGTATTGTTGAAGGCTTGCAGAGGGGGGGGGGGCAAGTGTACCAACCATACTGAAGTTGTTAATTTTGTTTAGTCCTTTCAATGTTAGGTTCTATTGGGTATTCATTGTTCCTACAAAAATTATTATATTATAATATATTAGTGAGGTTTGCATAGACAAATATAAGATACCTAGTTGTAATTCAATGTAAGTTTTAGTTAAAAATCACTTTAACTACTTTAAATATATGTGTATGTACTATTTGAAAAATACTATTATATGCGACTATTTACTTACATACTAAAACATATCTTACCAGTAACAATAGACAATATTAATAATAGAATATTACATATTAGTATAAAAGAAACTTATTAATAATATCAACCTTTAATGGTTTTAACAATAAAATGTATTACACATTTTACCATTGGCCCAAATAGGGGGAGGGGTCTTGGAAAGACTTAGTCTCCCCAATTTAAAAGTTAATATTTAGTACTAAGCATGTATAATTTTTTAGAAAATAATATAGGAGGCGGCTTTAGTACCCCCCAAAAAATTGGGCTATTTGCGTCTATGGATTTTATTGTCCTTGGAGGTTGATTTTTTTATTAGAGTTATTATTATTAATTAATAATTATTATTCAGTTTTTGTTATACTGTTATAATAATATTTATTATTCATAATAGCTATTGGCCCATTGCTCTCTAGTTTGCTGTTTTGTAAATTGAAATTCTCTATATAAGAAAAAATTACGAGATACCAATGAGAAATAAAATTTAAAACTGCCTATACCTAATTGTTGTTAGTTTGCAACAGACTACATTCGTGGAGTTTTGTAGGACACACAGTGGCCCTAATAGTTAATATTCGGCCCATTGGGAATTTCCTGATTTCCCGGTGGCCTAATTTGTTCCTGGCATTAATAGTATAATAATAAAATATATAATATATTAACTACAAAAGTTAAATTATTAAAATTTTTTTTAATTATTTGTATGAACTTCTTTATCTATTAGTAATATACAGAGGCCAGTCACCAGTTTAACATTGCATTATATGTTGATGTTGATTAAATATCTATTTAACATTAAAATATTAATATTATTGCAGGTGAACGCTTTGTGTGTAGATTGTTTTCCCGTGGAATACCCTAGGTCATGGTATGAAGACATTACATCAAATCCAAAGTTTTATTCTTTAGCTGCTATACATAAATCTGCTATTGTGGGTATTATAGTAGCTGAAATCAAATTATATATAAAATTAACTCCCAAGGTAAATTTATTATTTAGTATCTTTCTATTTATTAAAATGTTATTAGAGATACCTATAACATTTTTAGGTAGAAATCTTATCAACTATTTTAAACTTTATTTTATACATCAATAACTAATCGATTTGTATTTGTATATGTACTATAGGAAAGAGAAGTAGTTTCACCCTCTGCAGGAAAATTTACTCAAGTTGGATATATCTTGAGTTTAGGTGTTACTAAAGCATATAGACGAAACGGCATAGCATCATTGTTGTTAGATAATCTTGTATCACATTTGACTTCTGTAGAATCTAAAAACTGTAAGGCAATTTTTTTACATGTACTTTCTAGCAACTCATCTGCAATTGCCTTTTATGAGAGAAAGAGTTTCAGGTAAAATTCTACAAATGTCTTCGATATTATTTTACTTTTATGTTTATTTAATATACCTTATATATTTTAGGTTACATTCATTCCATCCTTATTATTATATGATTAATGGAATTAACAAAGATGGGTTTGCATATGTGCTATACATAAATGGTGGACACCAACAATGGATGATCTTATATCCTTTAAAACAAACATTTATATTGATTATTTATACTATTGGTAAACAATATGTGAGATGTAGATATGTATAATATACATTTATAATTTTGATAAAATAATAAAATATACAGGTTGTAACAGGAAGACCCGACAGATGAAATAGCTTTTGTTCTAATCAATATTTAAAAATTCTCAATATTTTTTTTCAGGTCTTCCTTGCACACCCTGTATTTTTAACATCTTGCCTAGGGTTTGACTACAGACATGGTGGTGGACAACATTTTATATCTTTCTATTGAATACAAATTATGTTAGTTACAAATTGCTACTATAATCATTAATTACATTAAAATTTGAATACAAATGTATCATCATAATTTTAACTATTTTGTTGCAATTCAAAAAATAATATTCATTGAAAATTGAAGCTTTTTGCCATTGTATATATTATTATACATACACAATGACATTTTAAAATAATTTAGATTAATTTCAAGCTATTTATACCATGAACCTTTTTACACCATTCTACGGTATATTACCATTGACTTATAAGTCTCAACAATGAACATCTAGTATTCTAGTAGCAAATTACTTATAACATTATAAATAATACAGCATAAAATAAACCTTTGAAATATCAGCTGACAGCACGGCTCTACTTGGAATTGTTTTTCGTATTTAATGATTTAAAACGTCTATTATAGTGACTTACTTATACTCAATGAATAAGTAGTAGGTATACTTGACCCCTACTAGCTACTATACAGCAGAGCGACTTCTATGGTATTTTAAATGTTCAACCAAAAGGTTTTATTATTTTTGTTATAAGATCAAGGCTCTTGTTGTCGCAACAGTTTAGTCTGTTAAGTAGTTGGTGATTTTAATACGCTGCAGTGGTTTCCTGTGGTCTTTTGCATAATAGGTTGGTGGATTTTCTTTCTCCAAACAATCACTTGCCTAAAGAAGGCCGTTTTATTTTATTCGACCACTCCATCCTCTTTTAGTACTTAATAGATTAGTTTGTTTTAATTAATTTCGGAATATCTTGAGTATCTTGAAATGTGTTTTCTCCAGTAGTGTAGCCAGGAATTTTGTATGGGGGGTGGCTTAGTATACAAATACAATATGTTTTTTATTTTTTTATTAATCTTGATAAAATTCTAAGGTCATCACGGTCAATGGGGGGGGGGGGCTATAGCCCCCTTAGCCCCCCCCCCCCCGGTTTTCTCTATATATTTTATATTTTATCATCCATATGTATTTAATAATAGTTAGTAGATCCTTACATTTTAGTTAACACTAAGTATTATATAACATATTTTAGCGTTTTACAATATTTTCCTTAATTTATATGGTTACTGATATATTGAAGTATATTTATTCTACCGTTTGTGAATTGGGTGTTGTCAGATGGACAATTAGCAAAGCTCGAAAAGCCGCTAGACGTTTTTGGCCAAGAATTAGGCGAATTGCTTCACAGAATACCAGTACTATTATGATTGACTGTAGCTGAGATATATTAATGTGAATAATACATGAATATTCCAAATTCCATCTGCCTACAGTTGATGTATAAAGTATACATTTAATTTTTAAGGTTACTCTATTATAACCACACCGTTTGTCTTCTTATTATTTATTAAATACTGTTATAGTTACGGGAATTTTATACACTAAGTTGTTCATATTCAACAAAGTAAATATCTTTATACGAATATATTTTTTAAGTTCATTTAATAACTATCGGACAAAGAATGGAACATAATGTTTTTAGAGCTAATAATTTATTTACTTATATTTACTGAATAACTTCAGAGCTATTGCAGTTGATCATTTTTGATACAGCAATAATAATTTAAAAAAAAATATGTGTGCCTATATATTTAAAATATTTTATATTGAATTTTTCTACTATAGTACTTGTGTCAAAACTATTATTTAACTACCTCTCAGAATTTCATAAAATATTTATTCTTCATTTTGTATTCTTAACAGTTATTTATTCTCCTTTTTTTTGTTTTAAGTCATTACAAATTTGTTAAGTGATTTTTTATTAATTATTTTTACAATTCTTAAAAAAGAACGTGTTCCTTTTTAAAAATTTCTAGTCACTTCATTTAAATGATGCCTAAGATACAATACAAATGTACCTTTTTATTAGTTCTATGTTTACCGACAATCATATTTTTTCTGTTATTATATTTTATTAGTTTTCAAAAATGAATTGTTTAAAATAAACTGATTTTTATTGACTATTATATATTTATTTTTAGTTATTATTTTAAATACATTCATGTATTGGTTTTTTTTAAATTATTTTTTTGTTATTTTACTTTATAGTTTAATCTTTAAAGTAAATAAATCCTGTTTTGTTAGAACATTAGAACAAGGATAAAGATCTATTTATTTTTTACACGCTTATTTTATTGTTTTGCTGTTATGTTGTATTGTATTGTTATTTTTATATTGTATTCATCTAACGTATTAAAATTCCTTTTTATCATTTGAACTATTTTAAATTAAATTAAAATTCATTAAACATAATTATGTTTATAAGTAATATAATTAGTGTTTAATGATATAAAATATTTAACTGTTAAAATTGTATATTTTCTTGGAATTTATTAATTATAGAAACTATGTAATAAATATTAACATCAAATAAACCTGTAACAAACCTAACTATTTAATTTCCATTTGTCTTTCTTTATTCTTATACTTTGATGAAATTAATTAATTAGTTATTATACTTATATAGTACAATATTGTACTACTATGTAACAATTACCATTGATTTTGTAATTGAAGCAATTTCTAAAAAAAGTTTCAGTATCATAATTATACAAATTTTAAGACAACAACTGTTGTACTCAGAATGTATGGGCCAGTAAATTATCTACATAATTATAAATACCAACTTTTTTGCACTAGATGGCCTGTTAACCGGTTTTGCCAAAACATTGATTTTAAAAAAAATCCCTCTGGCTGTTAACTACTATGAAATTGTAATTGTTTTTTGTACATTTTCCTCAATTGTCACAATACTACACTTCTTAGTTTAATTTTTATTGTATAGGGGTTCAATCACAACACATACTTACCAAATATCAGTTTTTATTTGTTAAATGTTTGCTATACAATAAATAAACAGTGGCAAACCTGAACTTAAATTTTAAATGACACATTTTCATAGCTAAGTACTTACCATCACCTCCCCGGCACCACCATTATAATTAAGTTATGATATAAATAAAATGTGGCCAAAAGAGCCCAGAGGTATTTATAAATAAATAATAGTGTTAATTTATTTAACAAATATTCCTCAAATATATTATTTAGATGAATATACCCTCTTATATTTTATTATGTGTACAAAGAATTATAATTTATTTTGGCCCATTAGCAATATATAATATTATGTATTTGGTGTACCAACTGTGCAAGACAATCTTGTCAAATTATATTTTTTGTTAATAATCAATAGAAAATAATACACCTATGATCCAAAACTGAACTTATTGAATAAATTATTTAAACTTCAAATTTTCCACTTAAATACCAATGAAAATAAATTGTAATTAATAAGAGAAATGAGGTGAGCTTGTGTTTATACTATATATTAACCTTTTACTTCTGATAACAAGTATGACGGAGTATAATATTATAGTGTGGTACTTAATTATAAAGTAACAATTTTTTTTATCATCTATCATAATCAAATTATCAGTAAATCTATTTACCCAAATTGAATTAACTACAAGAGTAGGGTTGTCAAGTCAATTGATTTAAAACAGTGGTTAACACAACCTATTTCGATACACAACCCCCAAATATAATTATTTTGATGAGCTAACAAATATTACATAAGGATATAATATACAATACTTAGTCATTTGGTTTTAAGTTAACTCCCTTTTAAAATTTTGCTATCCCCAGGTGGCACTCAATTAATTTAAATTAAACTGGTTAGCCTACAGCTTCTGATATAGTGATATATGAAACTACTGGTAAAAAAAATAATGTGTAGGGCTTGAAACTGTAATATAATGATCCATATACCTACATTTATAGAGTTATACAATTAGTTCTAAATGTTGATATATAGGCGCTTGTGGTGATTTTTTACAGTTGTTAATCACTTCAATAATAAATTTGAAAGCTTTTAATTGTAGGGCGATCAGTATCCGATATAACAGTATAATATCTTAAATTGTGGGTAGTGGTTCTAATGCATATTGTTAATAGTTTGAATGAGTGTCATCTCTTACTCTGTGCAGGAAATCAAAAAGGGATAGACAACCCAAAACCAGATAAAAAAAAAAATAGACAACCAAACTCCTAATTAAACAAAAAAAATAATAATAATAAACTATAATACTAGAGCAAATATAGCAGGGTCCATAGTAAAATACATAATATTATTTATAATATTGGTACATCTTTTAACCATTTTAAAATTTCTGGAGTATAGTAAGTCACGATTACATCACCACCTAAACCATAAAAAAATGTTATGAGTAAGAAATCAGTTATCAATAAATAAAATATTTACCGGCTCGTCGCATACTTCTTAAAATTTCAAGTAAACCCTCTTTTAATTGTACTACACCTGCTTGTACAGCATAATATAACATTGCATATTCTCCAGACACCTTAAATAAAATAAACATTATTACAATAACTTGTATAAGATGAAAAAAAAATGGATTTACCTGATAAATAAATATTGGTATATTTGGATGTTTATCCTTAACTTTTCTTACTATGTCTAAGTACATCATACCAGGTTTTACCATAGTCATATCACAAGATTCAGAGATATCTCTATCCTAAAATTATGTAAAAGCAATTATGAAAATATTATTTTTTATGAGGTACATTATTTACATAGACTATATAATATTTTATATAGGTCTATGATTATTTATGATAATAAAATTGCACAGTTAAAATTTTAAATAGATGTATATATTTGCAAAGTTTTTGTGAAATAAAATATTCTTAAACTGTCATTGTGTTTTAAATATTTACTTATTAATTATAAGTTTATAACCATACCTTTAATAATTTACTGTGATCAACAGTTAAAAAGATAACAGTATTTAAGACATTTTAAACTTAGTATATAATGTGTAATTTATTTTATAATCAATGAAAAAAAAAATTCAAAGATTCTTCGTAATTTAAGGCCCTGATGATCTACCCACACTACATTTAATACATAGAAGATCTAAAGTACAAGACACGCACATGTGTACTTGAACAATTCTATTTCGGGGACCGGCCCCCAGAAACTCTTCTCCTATCACAACTTATACAGATACTAGTATACTACTTACCACCACTCTTTCTGCAATACTTGAACTTCCTACAGGAATTTGATATGATGAGCGATTACTAAAACTTGGTGCACAATTTGCAGCATCTCTGAATGGTCCATAAAATACAGAACAAAATTTTGCAGAATATGATAAAACACTAACTCGACTCAACAAATTCTCTTTCATTAAACTTTGTTTAATAGCTGTTACATGTCCATCCATCATACAAGATGGAGCGACAATATCTGCACCTATAAATAACATAAAATGGTAATACAAGTTTTATTTAACAATCATACAACAGTAAATTGTATAAAATGTTGAATTGCAATGCTAATTGTTACACATAATGAACAATGAGTACTAAACAATTATTCATCTTAGACAACTAATTAGCTATATAGCTAGAAAAAACTAATATAAAATTATAAAAGACAATTGTTCCAAACTTATGTAAAGAATGATGAAATACAATTTAAAACATTGCTTTAAGTTTATTTTAAAAATAAACATTTTTTTTTCTGCACTTATAAATAAAACTTATTACATTATTATAATAATATAAAAAATTAGAATATTTTAAAATAATGTTCAAAGATTGTTGTAGATTAAAAAGGTCATGAATTATTAACTAAAGCTTAATTAATTCATTACCAGCAAGAGCATATGATAATGCTATTTCTCCTATCCTGTTTATGCTTTTTATATTGTCTATTTGCTGGTTTTCAACGATCCCACAATGTCCATCAGACGAGTATGGACATAAACATACCTAGAACCAAAATACATTAATAACAACTAAACTAATAATTTAAAGTGTTATATGAAGTACAAATTTAATTAGGTATATGTAAAATAAATTGCCTTTGTGTATACAGTTACAGGTTGTATGACTGCTTGTCTGCATTAAACATTTCATTGAGATTTAAAAAAATTAATATTTAGTATTTAGGTATTTTAATTTTATAATTCAAATTGCATTTAAAAAACAATCATGTCAACACTCAATAAATGTTGGTTAATTCCTTTTCACCTGTGTCTTATAATCATATAAATTATAATCACCTAGTCACGTATACTTCTATCAAATATTGTATAGGTTGTATATTTCAAATAAATTAATAAAAATATATTATCATTTTAATACTTAGTATATTATTCATGTTAATTAATGTAGGAAATTGAAGGCTCCGGTAGTTGAATGTTTAGGTTGGAACAAAAGAAGAAACAATTTTCATACATTTAGAATCCTTTTAACACAGAGGAATAGAATATTTATAATATTATTATTAAACAATATCTTTCTCTAGATAAGTTGATCAATTTAGTAACTCATAACGACAATATTAAACAATAATCAGAAGTTAAATTGATCATAATGTTATACTAACAATATTTAAGTTTAAAATATATGAGAATGAGATGCATAAGTTCAGACTTCAGTTATTTTAAGACAAAAAAAGTTCTAAAATGTTTAGTTATTAGATAAAGGAATTATTAAAAAGCAGTTAAGTGAAAAAATATTTTTATATGCAACATTCTATCAAATATTAAAAAAAAAATAATATATTTTCATGCTATTTTTATCAATAACTCACAATTGAAACAGTTTTTATCATGTAAAATTCTGGTTTTAATCCTAAAATTATGACATTATTAAATTAGGATTTAGAAAAATTGTAGTTATTATATCAAAACGAATATCGGGATTCTTATGATAATTTAAATACCTGGACACCTGGTGTATAACAATATTTAGTAAGTTTTTCTTAATATTTATTAGTTATGTAGATATGTGATTAATAAACTACAGTATATGAGCTGCTAAAAGTTGAAGAAAAAATTATCTAGAACTAGCATTACTGAAACCACTAGTCAGGCACGGCTCAAAGGGGTAGGTGACCTAGGCCTATGCCTAAGGCGGCATTTTAAAAAAAGTGATATTATTATTTAAGGTGCGTCAAAATTTGATTTTGCCTGAGCCGGTTCTGCATACTATCGATGACATTATATTATAAAGAATATTTACATACATCACAAGCTATCACAAGATTTGGGTACCATTTCTTTAACAATGGTAAAGCTTGAATAACTGGATTTTCAAGAGAATCGGCATGTGTTCCGTATTGGTCCTTTTAATAAAAAAAAAGTTGTCAATATTTTTCCACAAACTTAATTAAAATTAATAAATTACTTTTGATAACTTATTGATCACACCAAAAATTAAGATGGATTTAAGCCCTGCCTCAACAACTGGATCCAACATGGCTTTGACATGGTTTAACCCTTGTCGATAGATTCCTGGCATAGATTTTATTTCTTCTCTTACGTCCTTTTCATCTCTAATAAACATATATTTTAAATTATTCCAAAACCATAATTAATTTAAATCTACAGTGAAGGTACTTACAAAATGAAAATAGGATACATTAAATTTATAGGAGTAATTTGAGTATTTTGACACTGCCATTGCCTAAGAGTGTCGTTAAAATATCCACTATGAATAACTTTATTTGGATAACTCATTTTATAAAACTCTACACGACAAGTTAAGAACAAAAAAAATTAGAATTCAAAGAGACATAAAGCTGTAATTATTTATGTTAAAAATTATGAAAACAGTGATAAATAACGATATTAGGTATTAATTATTATATGCAATTTAATCTAACAATATGTCTCTGAAACCATTGGAGTGTTAAACGGTCAATTATCATTCTAAGTGTCAAATTATTAATGGTTTTTAACTCTACGAGTGTACAAATGATGTTTTGTCAGTATAAATTAATAATTATACTATTATAGTGATAGTTATATATATTATATTATATTTTTGTCACGGCTTACTTTTAAATAGTAATTCGCGTGACACGGAATCAGGCAGGTTATCACTAACTAGTAACTATTCATGACATCAGTTATCATGTAAAAAATGAAACTGAAAAGTGCAATGCTAACAGCCACGATTTGAGTCAGTGTTTCCCAACCTTGGGGGCTCGAGTACCTGAGCCTTTTGTTGGAGTGGGTTAGGAGACACAAGCAGTCATCATGAAGTAGAATTTGTTTTTATTTCAGAGTGAATGGACAAAACGACAAATTAATGACAACAATGTATCGGGTTCAGATCATAGATAATGAAGATATGGAACGGTATTTAGTTGTAATTGCGATGATCCAATTTAGGCTAAATAAGTATTACCATTATCGAATATCTAATTAAAAGGGCCTCTATTAAATTTAACATAGGCGTGGGGCGTCGCCTATCGATATTATCTACTCTACCACGATGTCCATAAATTAATTATTTTCAATTTATAAGAAGGGGGAGCGAGAAATAGAAATTTGAAAATCTATAAAGGGGGCGTAGAATAGAAAAGGATGGGAAACACTGATTTAAGTAGACAGTAACTGCAGTTCATAGACCTATAAAAGGTTATAGGTCTATGCTGCTGTTACAATGACAACATGACGTATGTACTATTTTTTTTTAATGCAATTAATAATAATTATTATTAATTGCATTTTGTTTTTCATTAATCTGATTCTGACTGTAGAACTTAAATAATATTTTAGAGTTAAATTATACACTTTCGTACACACCATGTGTGGTCAGCTGTCTAGTCTACCATAGGCAATATACTGCTCACATAATCACAAAAACCTAGCAATAGCAGAGCATTGCTGTGTCCAGCTAGTATCAAATATACTGTAACACTTTTTAAGCTATCTGTAACTATGACAAATTTTTAAAATGTTATAAATTATTTTTCAGTTAGAAATTAAAGTTTTTTTTTCAGCTAAGATTAAAAATTTTAAAAAAGAACAACTCTTTAACTAGAAATAATAAGTCAATTTTTTAATTTAATAGGACAAAGATTTAACTTTTAAGGTATCAGGTTTTGATTTATGAACCATTATCACCTTAAGTCATATAGTCGTAGTTTAGGTATATATTATGATTTCTTGAGACCAGTGGGCTAGCCAGACAGTTAGAGAAGTCCGTAATCAACTACATTCGCAATTTGTATCTTGTATATTTAAGTTACTATCGTTGTAATTGATAACTTGTTGTGTTTCTCAATAAACGATGGGGGCCGGGGAGCTGTAATGCAAATCACGGTTCTCTCCCGTCCTCAATATTACGAAAAAAAAATTTTACATTATTATATAACATGGATATTATGTACCTTGTATAGTAGTAGAGTAAGTAGCAATAATAGCATATTTATAAAAATCACCGACAACATACCAAGATAGAATAGTTCTTTAATAGAATGAACTGGAAACGAAAGCATAATCAGTAATCACCAAGCTGTTGTCGGGGGAAAGATATCAAGTGCGTATTTAGCTTGAGCTGTAGTCGTGTAATAAATTTATGTATTAATTTGTGCACACAGTTGTATTTTTATTTCAATAAATAAATTAAGTGGAATCTGTTGGAATATTCTCTTTTTTACATAACTACTTGTAATAGATACTATGTATTCGAAAAAACAAAAAACAAAAATTTTATGTTTATTTTTTTTTATTGTTATAAAAAAAACCATTTCAAACTAAAGCTGGAACATAGTAACCACTATCCCTCAGGACTTGGTTGTATGGTTCGACTGCCTTCTTTACTTTCTTGTTGGCTTCTCTGGTCAATTTCTAAAAATAAAAACAAAGTTGAATATAATCAAATTTATAAATAGATGTGGTAACAAAAATAACTTAGACTAGAGATAGAAAATATTGAATATTATACAACTTTACAATTATAATAAAGAAATGTAAAACCTTAACATGTTATATTATGCAACTTTAACCGTATAATTGAAAATTATAATTCATTGGTAACAAGTAACTACTCAACAAATAAATATATATTTTGATCACATAAAAATTTGTTATTCAGTGTTAAAGAACATTGTTATTATCGTGACAAATTATACAGGTATGAATTTTTTTTTCAAGAAAAGATAATCTTTGGCATGCGGTAATTAGGCAATATTATTTATTAATTAAAAAATTTAAATTATTGAAAAAATAAATTTCATGTTAATATTTAGCTGGGGTATAATATTCATACATTAAAAATATTAAATAATAATATCCGTTATCATAATGTGTTAACTTACGTGTCTGATCTTCAAACGCTGGGCACGTTTGGCTTCACGTTCTACACGACGTGCTTCATAGTCTTTGACTACATGTTGGTATTTCCATCCAACTTCATGTGATAGACGACCAACATCACAGTATTTACGTCCACGTTGCAGACTCAACATTCTCATAGCTAAAGGTACAACCATTGTTTTTTGAGATGTGTAACGAGCTGGGATATCTTCATATGCCTTCATACGCCTTAAAGCTTGTTGTCCACGTGTTGTTTTATGAGGGATCATACCTGAAAAAATAATAAAAGTGCAAATTTAAAATCTTTTCAATATAGGTAATATAGAACAAAGTTTAAGTGTTCATACAATTTTGATATTTTAGCATCTGAATCTGTACAATTTTATTTGTAATTTTTCGGTTTCACATTTTATTTTATTTTGTTAATTTAATTATTCAAGGAGATTTTAAGATTTAAAGGGACTTCTATTGCTGACAATTTTAGCTAAAAGACCTTAAGTTTTGACAAAATTAAAATTAGTTTACGTTATCCAATTTGGATTATGAAAAAAAAATTGAACTCTGTAGAAAATTCTCTATAGATAATAGATTGTACAAAACAGTTTATACAAATTAAATCTAAAAAATCTTGAAAATATGAGTTTTTCCAAATCATAATTCATATTAATGGGATTCGATACCATGATTTTCTGTTTTTGTCTAACACACACGCAACATAGGATTTTAGACTGGTTCTTTGCCAAACATACTAATTGATCTAATGAAGCAATAAGAATTCTAAAAACAGATTTGAATTTGTCGTCAAGTTTACTTAAAATCGACTTTCCCACATTTTAGATTTTTTGATTTTAATTTCTCCAAAAATGTTAACTCTTTTAATATGACATTTTTAGGAATCTGGGGGATAATATGAAACATGCAGGAAAGTCGATTTCAAGTAGACTTGACGACAAATTCAAATCTGTTCTCAGTATTCTTATTGCTTCAATAGATTGATTGGAATGTTTGGCAAAAATACTATGTTGCGCGTGTGTTAAACAAAAACAGTAAGTCACGGTATCGAAGCCCCTTAAAAACAATAGTGTCATTTTTTTGCTGAATTAAAATCAGACATTTACTAACTTAAATTTTGTCAAATCAATAAGTGAGTTGTTGTAAAAGTTTTATACTAAATTTTATATTATTATCGAGTTATTGGCATGTGCATGTGCGTACAAGAGTAGTACCCGCATAGAATTTCACTCACACTTACTTATACTCATTAACAAAAAACTATAGATCCAGGGCTGCTAAAACTAGATTATAAATTATCTGAATGTTGTCCTCCCTAAAATAATAGCTGTAGCAAGGCCCCTTGATTAAAATCTTCTGCTAAAATGCCAAGACATAAATAAGTATGCTATGTTTTTCTAGATTTTAATGTGTCAAAATATCGAACAAACAAAAAATACTCATTTAAATGGTACCATGTGACATTTGTTATTTTACTACTCCTCTTATTAGAATATTTTATTCAATGAGTATAATACGGTAAAACGTATTAACCAGTTTTTTGTATAATAATATGTACTTCAAAATTGTATTATGGGTAAAACTAACAAATATTACTAAACCTATAGTTCATTTTTTTTTTTTATCTCTTGTGAGGTGAAGTCATCAATGGACCATTTCAAATATATATTTTAGAGAATATAGATATTGATATTTTAACTGTAGATTAAATTGTCCTAGTATAACGTTTAAGTATACTGCATACCAACGTTAAGTCATTATGTATTAGTTAAAAAGTAATAAAAAAAAAATCCATACAAGTATACAATATATTAAATAAGCAGATAAATAAAGAAGTTTTGACTACTAGTATGGCTATGAAAATATTTTTTGACCAATTACTACAACTATGTTTAGCTGCGCCCGGGATGCTTTATTTGGTTATAGTATGTTTTCAATTTATTACACAAATAATTTTATTTATTTTCTTCTCATTTATAAAATATTTCATAGTATATGTTAATAACCTCAATTAATGTAGGTAAGGTAAAAATAGTAGTAATAATCATAGAAGAATATAATAATTTAAAAAGGCCGAAACTAGAACTCTGGACATGTAAAATTAACTGGTATAGAAAAAATAAAGAAACCAAGATTAAATATAAAATATGATGTTTTGTGTTTTTTTTTTACTATTTACTACTATTTATTTGGTTGTATGGCGGTTTATATATATTATCCCATCAGTATTATTAGCAAAAATTTATAACTTGTGTAATTGGAATTATTTTATAGTTGTAAGTTAAGAGGATGTAACATAGGAATTTGTTATCTTCTACTTACAAGTGTGTAACATAGCAAATTTAAGTTCAGATTGCATTTAGCTTCATTAGTTTAAAAATTAGAGTGAATCTACCTATTATGAAACTTGACGATAAGAACATTTCTGAGTTTGTATGTGGGTTTTTTTTTATGATAGTTCAAGTGAATTATTGTAAAAAAAACCCACATACAAACACAGACAATGGTCGTACCATTAAGTTTCATAATAGGTTGAATTTGCTCCTAATTTTAAAAATAACTAAGCCAAACATGATCGGCCAAGTAGAAGTTTGGTATGTTATGCACTTATAAGTCAAAGACAAAAAATGCAGTTACTGTACTATTCTATAATAGTTGAATCTACTACAAAAAAAACTAGAAAGTATATCAAAACTATGGTCACACCGGTGTCATAAACACAAAAAAAAAAACACTTAAGTTTACAAACATTTTTTTTTGAAAAAATCATCTTTAACGATAGAAACTTTTACATGTAAAACATATGCCACCGTGCACTGACTTCCGCTCTATGACGCCACATACATATTTTCAAACGCCTGTATCTCATTGAATAATTAGTGCCTAAATGTGAGACTCACACCATATTTCTAAGATAATGACATACCTTAAATCTAAGCAAACTTGTTTTTAGTGTTGAGATGTCTTTTAAGATTTAACTGATAAAGCTTATGAAGAGTCACCAGTAATACACAGTCCACCATACCATATATCTAATAACATCTATTTAAAGATTGATAAATACCTACAAGTGTATATATTTTTCATAAAATGATATTCATTTATTTTATTTTCAAAATGAATATTTTATAACATAATTCTAAAATTTATTTAACGCTAAAGGTTAATTACAACTCTTTTCATATCTATGTTGTTTTCATAGTTTTCATCTCAATTAATGTAAGTAAGGAATTGTTTAATAATCATTAAAGAGTTTAACTTTAACATAAAGTTATTGTGTATTTTACTATTTGACATTTATAATAAATAATATGTTTCTCATAATAAATGTATTTTTCATAAATGAATTAATTTCAAATAATGTAAGTAAGGTTTAATAATTAATGTTAATCACAGAAAACATATTTTGATCTTCTTAACTGAATGAATTGTGATAATTCAGAACCATTTCACAATTTGTTAAAGAATTATGTTATTGCATGTGTTGACAGTATCGCAGTTAAAAACAAACATTTGTGCGTACTATGATAATTTAACACTGAAAACTATTAATAGCAACAACATTTAATTGAATAAATTAATTATATTTGTATTTATATAATTAATATTAGACTAATAATAAATAAAATAAAATACCTACAGCATTGTAAAATTCAATATATCTCTTTTCATAAACATTTTATTTTCAAAGACCATGTCTCAAGTAATGTAAGTAAGGATATTATTTTGAAATCATAAAAGAGATAGGTATATTTTCATTAACATAATAATATACATAACTAAAATTAATTAATAAAAGCCGTTGGTTAATTGAGATTACGGCTCGTGCACAGGTTATCCAACTTGCATTAATAAAGTCAACATTAAAAGTTATAAAGCTTTATCCTCAAGAGTAAAATATTACAACAAAATTAAATACAATTTTAAAAAACATACCACGAACAGTTCTTCGGAATATACATCTGGGAGCACGGTGATGGAAAGGGCCACGAGCTGGGTTTACATTACATCTCTTTCTCAAGAATGACAAGTACTTAATCTTGTTCCTATACAATATATATGTATTAAGTATTAACATAAAAATAATTTAATTTTAAAATAAGTTTCAAACCTGTAAAAACTACCAGCAATGTTGATTTTGTCACAGTTGAAAACAACAACTTTATTACCTTGCAGGATTGCTTTGGCTACGTATGAAGCTAATTTTCCAAGCAAATGTTCTTTAGCATCTATGTAGATGCGCTAAAAACACAATGAACATGACATTTTCAATAAATTAAAATTTAATTTAATGTAATGAAGCATGTTTTTAACTAAAATATTTTCTGGGGCCGGGAGTGTGGTTCATTAAACAAATTATCTAAATTGTGAAAATAACGAAATCATTTAACAACTTATCTTTAACCTTTTTTTATAAACAGGAAAAAGAATGAAATAATTGAACTCAAATATAACTACAAGCAAAAGATAACCACAAATCGGTGAAAAATCGAAAATGAACATTTTAGAATGTAAACGTCACTAAATGTTAGTTACCGAAATTCAATACATACCTTGTTGAACAAACCATGCTTGGGTGCCATTTTAGTCTGGTACACCTAAAATGGAAATTAAATATGATGTGAAAACGCGATATTTTCACGTGCGACGTGAAACGAAATGGCAGATTTCTACTAGTTTCAAGTTTGTGACAGAATAGGTTAAGGAATAAAGAGTGCGTTTACAATATTTGTTTGTCGACAGCCAAGTTACTGCGGTAGCGGTCTAACCTCAAAAAAACCATTGAACCTGGTAACATTTCTTATCAACATTTCGTATTAACCCCGGGAGAACTCAAAACTAGACTGTAGGTACCCGTTATAGGCTGATGAGGCAGCTGATTCTACCGTGAAGAAAACCCAAAGCGCAAAATAAAAATCTGCACAGTGTGTCCATTTGTAAAAGTTTTTTTTTATCTGCCATCTGGGCCCCTGTTGCGAGTTAATAACTACAGCGGACAGAGTGTGTCACAAGTGTTTTGACAGCTGCTCGTTCTGGTCTTCGCACTCTTTCCTTTTCCGTCGGTTGGGTTTGGTACTTTGATCATTGGCCACTCATTGCCATTGAAAAAAGATTACCCAATGCCCGTTGCCCATTGGGGATCGCCGATTACTGTAATAACTAATAATGTTTAATAGTCTACTTTAGTTTTAGTCGTGGTATACTGCTATCCATAACTACTATGCTACCGTTAGGTTCTTGTATTTGTACCCGCCATACGTAGTACGCAGATTTATTATTATTTAGTATGTGAAACGGTTTTTAATTTTTTAGCTTTCGCACTACGACTTTAATCCTCAATTTATATATTATTTTTAAAATCCAATCGAGTGAAAATAACACGTCTCTTTCCTTACGATGAATCGCTCGAATTTTAATCAGAACTACAAATTGGTAGTCGTCGGAGGCGGTGGTGTTGGGAAGTCTGCAATCACTATACAATTTATACAGGTACTATTTGGATGGTATTGAAATAAACAACATCGAGTAACTCGAATATAGGCGTGCATGTGAATTTTGGTTATTTTTTTACCATAGATCTGTTCATTCTATTTAATATTGCTTTTAACGTTAATACATTGAAACAATATAATTTATTCGATTATACCCATTATCCACCGTATACATATAAGCTAATGTATTAATAATAATATGAAATCTTAATTTTATAGTTACTGTAATGAGTACGTATTTTATTGGGTAGGTAAGTCCATGTAGATACTTTATATTTATATATTTTTGCTTGTCTGAAAAAGGATATAATATAATACTAAGTAGATTGAAGGTAGTCTTTATAATTTAAGATTTCAATTCAAGAAGAGTTATTGAAACAAGTACCTAGTTATTATTTAAATTAATAGTTATTTGAACTCGGTATTAGTTCTTAGCGGTCATCACTATAAATCTATTACAAACTTAAATATTTTAATAGATCTTAGATATAATAAAAGCTACATTATTCTGTATCCACAAATATCAGATAATATTATGTTATACATTATAAATAATATTAACTAATTTAATTACAAAACATTAATAAAAAAGGTTCATTATTTATTATTACTATAATTTAATTTGTTATACCAGTTATAATTAGGTACACCTAACAATAATAATTTATGAAGTTACCTAAGTCATTTAATTTTAATATAAATTTGATTTCTAAAATAATTTTCCATAACCTAATGAATATCATTACTAAAATTGTTTTGACCCTAAATTATACTAAAACTTTAAAGTATATAATTTCATTACTTATTTATACATTATTATAACTTGTTTAAAATTCAAGATTTTGTTTATGAAAAATGGTATATCCTGTTAAAATGATAAAACAAAAGTTGTGTGAGCTCATGCGGATGTGACTGCTTCCTAAATTGTGTAGTTAAATTGCCACAACTAATTACATAACATGTGGGTGTGAACATTCCCTTGCCAGTGGGTCCAATTCAAGGTACACCATTATACCTACACAGATAATTCTCAACTCCTTATATGGATTTACTATGTATACAATAATGCAGTATATAATAAATTTCAGTAAAATGTTTGATATTATAATCTAATGAATACATAATTTATATGTGGTTTATATTAGCTATAAAATGAGGTCATTGATGTCATCTGTAAAAATCATACTACCATATTTTTCTATTTATATCCATAACTACTAAAAACTAAAATCTTGTTTTTGATCAAATAATTATTTTTATATATAGATTTTTATGGGTCATTATTACTACCATATTTATTTTAAACAAATACGTGGGTCATTTTACCAAACAAAATACAATAAATAATATTATTTTATTTTATTTACTCATAAGAAAATAATACAATAAATATTATAACATGATTATATTATATTAAATAAAATAGGTATCCATCAAATAATTTTTAGTGAATAATATAGCAAGTGTCAAATAATATATAGTATGTATTTTACTTCTATAAACAAGTAATAGTTACCTACTATTTGTTTTTAAATTTAAATTTTGCTTATGTTCAAGTATAATATAATGTATAGTATGTTTGCATGTAATAGATATTATATTATTGTTTTAGAAATATTTTGTGACAGACTATGATCCAACAATTGAAGATTCATACACAAAACAATGCGTAGTTGATGATGTTCCAGCAAAATTAGATAGTAATTATTTTTTGAAGAAACTACTTAATATTTAATATTTTAATAATCATTTAATTCTAATTTAGTTTTGGATACTGCTGGACAAGAAGAATTTAGTGCCATGAGAGAACAATATATGAGATCTGGTGAAGGGTTTTTGTTAGTGTTTTCTGTAGCAGATAAAACTAGTTTCAATGAGATGGAAAAATTTCACAGACAAATACTTCGAGTTAAAGATAGGGACGAATTTCCTATGTTGATGGTTGGAAATAAGGCAGATTTAAGTAGTCAGAGAATGGTATGTTTTAATTGTTAAATGACTTACTTGATATTAATGTTAACTATACAAATATGTTAATTAAAGGTTTCTATACAAGATGCACAAAGTATGGCTATGCAACTTAAGATACCTTACATAGAATGTAGTGCAAAAGCAGGGATGAACATCGATCAATCATTCCATGAACTTGTTCGAATTGTAAGAAGGTTTCAATTATCTGAAAGACCACCAATCAGATCTACACCACAGAAAAGTTCAAAAAAGTGTTCCATACTTTAGCAGTCTAAAATACAATGTGGGTATGTTTACATACCAGCCCGCACTAAACTAAATTGTTGTGTTCCCAATTATTGTCAATTTTAACCATTCACGTTTAAAACCAATATTTTTCACAGTATTAAATATTAATATCTAGTCGTACACCAATTGTACATCTGAACAAATCTGTTGACATACAATTAACATGTAGGGTATTACAATTTATTTTTTCGTTTATACTTAACATTAATTTTAAGCAACCAATAGGATATTAAGTTAATTTTAACAATATAAATTTTGTTAGTAAATTATTGTTTGATAATTGTTGTTTTCTTGAAAATGGCAAACTTAATGCATGTTAACAAATTTTGGCTACTCAAAAATATTAATACAGTGTCAAACCATCTAATATTTTTATACACATACAAAAAATATTGCCAAGTTTGGTCTTTAGCTCAATATTGTCCCTCCCCCCCCCCCCTCCCGTCCCAGAAAAAATTATTTGTTGGAATATTTTTTCAAACGTCAACTCTGGTGCAAACTACTTAAATCTTGTTGTTTATAAATAAATATCACAAAAAGGTTACCTATAGGTGAATGCTATTATATTATCAGTTGTCAAAAATGTGTATTTTAATATTTATTTGTTATGTATATCATTTGGTTTGATATTTTTTCAAATTATGTTCTTAATTGTTCAACAATTAATGTGTTTTGTATTAACAAAATAATAATCAAAAATACAATATTTAAGTAACTTTTAAATGTTACCTATTATTTATTTGTTCTTTTACAAATTAAAATTTATTTATTTTTGTATTATAATGGTTTATACATAAATTATATATTTTTAATAACTTGTACTTATTTTAACTTGTAAGAACATAATGATTTACTACATTATAACTTTTTTCGTTGTTGTTAAATACTTAACAAATTATTATGTTTGGATAATATGGATACAAGATCTTAATAAAAATATAATGTCAAATAAACAATAAAATTGTATTTTCAATTTTCATAATATCTTCATTTAAACAAGTGATAAATATTACAGCCTAAATAATTCCAATATTTTAAGGAAAAAAAAAATTATAAATGATATCAAATTTTTAAAATATAAATTTTATATTTAATCACTACCGTTTGGGACAGTAAAACTCTTGAAATTATAAATTCCCAATATAGTTTACAAAAGCGCCAGGAAAAACAACATAACAATTAAGGAAAAATGGGAATTTTTGAGCAAAATCGATTTTGGTTTTTGGTGTGACTCTAAAACAAATGACTATATACATGACATTTTTATTCGTTGTTTATATATTATTGGGGGCAAATTTAAACTTTATAAATCATTTCAGTTACTTTTTTTGGCCAATTGTACGCACAAACCGGTAACTACCGTTCATCAAATAATTGGTCCACTATCCAGTAAGAGAACAAACCATGACCAGAAGTGTCCAGGATAAAAGTTTAGGACATGCCTGGCTATAAAAAAATTACCATAACCCCCATATTTTTTAAACCCATTACTGACCTTTCACCCTTAGAACACAATGTAATAATAACTCAAAAAAGTGGGTAAGTGGATGTTGCTCTTCTGTACATTAGGTTACAAGTAGGTCACTGTAATGGATGATGTTAAATTTGAATTCAATGATATAATATCATTGTATAGGTATATTTGATGATATTGTGAATAAAGTAATTTATACAAAACCTGTTTACGTGAAGCATTGTTTTAAATTTTCAACCCTAAGCTATAAATATTGAACATTTTATACATTTTTAACTACAAAATAATTATTAAATTTGGTTAAAATTTGAACTTTAAATGCTTATAAAAAAAATTGTACCTATGTATTTTTAATATTTTTCAACTGCTATTGTAAAAATATATCATGAGCCTTGCATTAAATATCCACGCTTTTTTACCCAACAAATAAAATTTTATTGATATTTATAGAAAAAAAAAATAAAAAAATTGAAAACTGACAATGTCCGTAAACAGCTTAAAAAGAGTCAAAATTTTATGGTGTATAGAAAATGAAAATATAAACATTCAGTAAAATGTGCATGTATCTACAGTTATTCGTTTTTGAATAACAACAAAATAGCAAAATTGTAACATGAGAAATCGTATGAATATCAAATGTAAAAAGGTGGGTAAGTAGATGTCGCTCTGCTGTACAATATCATTGTATAAGAAACGATTCGAAAACGGTCAGTCAGCCTATGATATTACTAAGTATATTTGATGATATTATTGTGAATAAAGTAATTTATATATTTACTTATTTACGTGGAACCTTGTTTTAAATTTTCAATCCTGAGCTATAAATATTGAACATTTTATACATTTTTAACTACAAAATAATTATTAAATTTTGTTAAAATTTGAACTTTAAATGCTTAAAAAAAAAATTGTGCCTATGTATTTTCAATATTTTTCAACTGAAATTGTAACAATATATCAGGAGCCTTGCATATTTTCACGCTTTTCTACCCAACAAATAAAATTTTATTGATATTTAAAGAAAAAAAATTTGACCCTATGTACTATATAATACCAATAATATGGTTGTAACGACGCACGTATGAAATAATTTTCGATAGGCATAGGTGTGCGCAGACTTTGTCCGCAGGGGGGGCCCCTTAAAAATGTCTGAACCAAAGATTCTTGTACTAATGACTACCGTAAAAAGGGGTGAATTCTGGCAACACCATGTTTTTTTAGTTATCTTATAATTTTAGAATACACGTTTAATAAAAGTTGAAAACTGATAAACTCTACGTTAATATCTATTATAACCTCCATAGAAAATAATATTTATTGATGACATAATGGTGTCATAGTACATGTTATGGAGTTAAATACAAAATATTATATTTTTGTATTATTAAATTACATAACTAAATTGACTACTGTGTCTGTAGCACAACAGCAAATAGAAATATTTGATTGCGGTTTTCGGTTACCTATACCCGTTAACTTGTCTGTGTTAATTGGTAGGTAATTCAGTAATTGCATTGATTTTATAATATCCTATAAAATCAATGGTAATGGGTACCTGTATGTGCAAATTGTTAGGTAACTTTATCTCACACTGTAGTGTTAAATCGTCTTAATTATTACCAAACGTGGGTGACTTCGGACAATAGTCCAGACCATACGTCAACAATAATGTAGGAGGTCGTTCGTATATAAGAATTATAGTCCTAATGTTATTTAAAATGTCGTTGATGGTGTTAGCTATAGAAAAATGACAACACAATAAGTAAAAACAGAAAAGTAAAAAATAAATTTTAAGTTGACATGCTTATAGAAAAGTGAATAATTTTTTTTTTAGAATATTTAATAAGTTATGTTGTATTTGCGATAAATGTATGGGGTTTTTTTATTTCAATTCATTACATTTTTTTAAAAAATATCTAGATTTTCCGAAGTCATCCATTGTAATTATAACATTAGTTTTTAATGAAATCTAATAGGTACGTGTCCGAAGTCACCCCATTTTACGGGTCACTCCGGACAAAATTCAACTTTTAAAAAAAGTTTGAACTTTAATGACCGTAATGATTATTCTTCTGCTATAATATGATGTTCTTTTCACTCATTACAATAGTAATTTAATTTACTAGTTAGGTAATATATTTAAAGTTTAATGTAGATACTTACTAAATAAGAATATTCTGTTTTTTTAGGTTTAAAATATTCGTTATTTGTGATTACTATTTTAACTAACCTATATATGTGGTATGTAATATTATCTACAAGTTACAACTTACAACCGTGAAATAACGTAAGTATATAAATAAAGTAGTTGATGGATCACACTGTGATAAAAAAATAAATAGTCTATATACTAGCTAATATATAGTGGATAGTAGAGACTACGTAGAGTACCTATTCTTTGATAATAATAAATCATTTGGTCGATGATAACTGATATATTAATAACTTTATTACATTTATTCACAGATATCTATACTATGAGATTTAAAGTGGCTTCACTTTTTTTCATGTAAAATCTAAAAATGTTTGCTATCTAGTATAGCATAGATATCTAAGTATTTATGAAAGAAAATGCCAGGGTCCGCAGAGGGCCGCCCCCTGCGTACACCTATGTCGATAGGTTTCTAATTTTGAAACAAAGGTGTGGACTATATGGTGTGGAGACGATGTCGGTAAAATGGAGCGCGTACTGTATATTATCATTGTTTTTTATATCACTTATTCGTATTATTTTTGTGAGCGAATACCGTTGAAAAAAAATAAATAACCGACGCACCTGACGCGCAGAGTTCTCGCATAGTTCTCGACGCGCGGAATACAAATAAGATGCCGGCATTTTGTTCACAACAAATTACACTAGAAAAATTACAGATTATAATATAATATTATTATTGCCTTTGTTCGGTTATTGTTTGGGATTTTTTTTCATTCCGTTCGGTTCTACCTACAAACGTACAATAATTCCGCCAAAGATGACTCTACTCTTAATAATTTGCTCCCGGGTAGAAAGTCCCGGGCTGAAGTCAATTTTTTACAAAAAATATTTTTTCTGCAAACGTAAAGCTTAATTTTTTCTGATTTTCTTGGTACATTTGGCATAAGTCAGTGACGAATATTACTCATATCATTAAAGAAAAAAATAGGGCATATCTAAACATAACTGTTTCTACGTTTGGTAGAAAAGACGTATGATGACTTATGCCTGGACAAAAAGGACATAAGTCAGAACAAGTGAAATCAAAAGGGCATAACTACAGTTATCTCGTTAAATATTTATAGTAACAAGAATTTTAATGGTTACATGCATTAAGAATGTAATAAATATAATATAAAAATACCTTAAATATGTATGGATATAATGAACTTACAAGTAGAAATTTTCAAACTTTGATACTGCTGTCGCAAAAAGTTGGTAAGATGTACTTAAGCCCTTTTTACCCGGGACTAAAGCTATATATAATAATATATAACTAAATAAGTAATAGAAATGCGTGTAAATTCTAGTAAATTAAATTTTTTATTTATTAATTTTACTTTAATAATACCATGTGAGTTCAGAGATTAATTCATTTAGGAGGGAGGGAAGCTATGCGTAACTCTTTTGAGAGTGCATGGCCACTCCACCATTCCAGCCTCCTTAGTTGAGCTTATGTCCATAATCTATATCCGTTGTTCATATTGTCATATTAATTCTAAAACTTATAAATTATTAGGTAGGTATAACATTAATATCGTATACAAAGGTACACAACTATATTATAATAGGCATCTGGCTATAATTAAATAAACAACTTTACCGTTTTAAATGCTAAAAACGAAATAATATTATATTAAATATAATGCCATAATGTTATAAATAATATCTTGGACCATAGTAACGAGATGTGCTTATTTAAATTTAAGTTTTTAAAATAAATTATGTACACGACCACAGGCGTCCGATCAAACCCATACCGGACGAACTTAGAGAGAAACGCTGGTTGAGTTAGATATGGAATCATCGGGGAATGTCCAGGAACTGGAGTGGCGCCAGACTGGAATGGCGCCTGAAAAATAATGAGACATACTGCACCGAGGACACAGAGAGGACTAGCGGCGGGCTGTCGGACCTGGACGCCACGAGGCCGATCCCGAGTGGAAACAGTCGGCCTCCTCTGCGGTGACCGGGCCACGTTCTCGTTGGGCAGCGACGACGGCTTAGGATTGGTGTACTACAACGTAATATGCGGCCGAACGGCCGGCGGCGGAGGAGGAGGATGCGAGCTCGACGGCGGAGATGGATAAAAAAAACTATGGCGTGCAGCGGCGGCACTTGCAGCAGCCGAAGAAGGGAATCGGGATCGGCAAGGACGAGTTTGGAGACCAGCCGCTGCCGGAGGACCACCGAAGGCATAATGTAATGGAAATGCTGCCCGCGTCCGAGAAACCGGCCCGCCCGTGAGCGAGGACGGTGTTCGTTCTGCTGTGGTCGGGGGCAAGCGGCCGGACGAACGGGACTAGAAAGCCTGCTGCAGATGTCGAAGTGCGCGTGCCAGAGTTGCAGGTGTCGGGACCGGGAGATGGTGACAACAGAGTCGAAGTTGAGGAGGAACAAACGGAGTGACGGTGAAACTGAACGGGGTAAGAAGAGACATGGCAGTTCCGAAAGAATCAAAAGCTGGCACTTATAGATCAGCCAAACCCATATCCAAAATCCAAATCAAATATTACCTATACTACCAATTACCAAACAGACAACATTACATTATAACGTAAGTTATAAGCATACAATATTTATGAACTAAAAGTGTTACGACTTATTATATAATATACTATGTAACAATGTGTCGAAAAATCGTCAAAATTGTTAATGATTATTCTTAAAATTACAATTTCAGCATACCTACGATTGACCGGCGAGCTTCCAAATTAAATGCTCGCCGGAATTCTTAAAGCCATGTCTCGCGCTCTCGGAACTGCCATCGTCATCAAACCATCTTACCCTTTTATCAGTTTCACCGTCATCTCCGAAAGTTCCTCATCCTCCTCTAGTCACCATCTCCGGTTCCGGCACGCACGGGCCGCACTTCGATCTGCAACCGGAAGCTTTTTAGTCCAAACCGCCCGGCCGACCGCCTGCCCGACCCCAGAACGAACACTCGGGCCGGTTTCTCGAACGCGGGCAGCATTTCCGTGGTGGTGGTCCTCCGGCAAAGGCTGATTTCCAGACTCGTCCTATGCTTGGTCCCGTGCAGGCTACTGCAGCCGCTGCATGCCATTGAAATCGCCGTCGAGCACCAGAGCATCCTCCTCTCCAGAAAACTGCCGGCTTGGTTCGTCCGCTTGTTGTAGTGCACCTCGCACCGTCGTTGCGGCCTGACGAGAACCCCCTCGCGGGGGTGGCTCGGTGGCCGCCAGCCGTCCTGGTCCGATAGTCCGCCGAAAATGTCCTCTCGTCGTCCTCAGTGCAGTATGTCCATAAACCGGACATTCCCTGATATCCAAAACCAGCGTAGATACACTTGAAAAAAAACCTACATACTTAATTAAATAAAATAAATTGTAAATTATTTAAGAATAAATTGATGGTTGTTTTATAAAAGCCTAATTGTTTTGATTTTTACCGAATACGTTTACTCAGTCTGAGTTATAACTCATGTATTATAAAACATTTATTCAACCAGTCCTAAGTCCTTGTATTGAAACGAATTAAATGTGTCTTAAACAGTGGTAGAAGTTGAGTGCGAAAACGAAAATACTTTTATTTAGTACCTATTTGGCTATTTACCTAGATTATTAAAAGAAAAAGTGGGTGAGTGGATGTCGCTCTGCTGTACAGTAGGTTACAAGTGGGTCACTGTAATGGATGGTGTTAAATTTGAATTCAATGATATAATATAATTGTATAAGAAAAACGATTCTGAGCGAAAACGGTCAGTCAGCCTATGATATTACCAAGTATATTTGATGATATTATTGTGAATAAAGTAATTTATATATTATAACCTATTTACGTGGAGCATTGTTTTAAATTTTCAATCCTTAGCTATAAATATTGATACATTTTTAACTACAAAATAATTATTAAATTTTAAATTTGATAAATGTTGTCATATTTGATAACTTTAAATGTTTATAAAAATAATTTGTGCCTATGTATTTTTAATATTTTTCAACTGCTATTGTAACAATATATCAGGAGCCTTGCATTCAATTTTCACGCTTTTCTATCCAACAAATAAAATTATATTGATATTTATAGAAAAAAAAAAAACTAAAAAAATTGAAAACTAACTATGTCCGTAAACAGTTCAAAAAAAGTCAAATTATTTTCAAAATGTTATCGTGTATAGAAAACGCTAATATAAACATTCAGTGAAATTTTCAAGTATCTACAGTCATACGGTTTTTTAACTACAACAAAATAAGAAAATCGTTACACGAGAAATCGAGTGAATATCAAATGTTGTAAAAATATGAATTTCAAACGCTCATAAAAATGTAATGGGGGACGGAGTGGCCGAGCGGACTAAGGCGTCGGCCTCGCTTTGCTCAGAATCTATAACTACTCGTAGATATTTTCTGATTCTGTTATCAGTATTTTTACATCAGCATTTTTCACTGTATAATTCACAGTTGAAAATCCGAAGTTAGTATATCCACAGAACACTCCTTAAGTAGCAAAAAAATCTCATTTTATTTTGAAAATATGGTCTTAAAATACATTTTGAAAATTTTAAAATCATATTGTAATAAATGAATTATTAAAGAAAAAAAAGGTGGATAAGTGGATGTTGCTCTGCTGTACAGTAGGTTACAAGTGGGTCACTGTAATGGATGGTGTTAAATTTGAATTCAATGATATAATATCATTGTATAAGAAAAACGATTCTGAGCGAAAACGGTCCGTCAGCCTATGATATTACCAAGTATATTTGATGATATTATAGTGAATAAAGTAATTTATATATAACCTATTAACGTGGAGCCTTGTTTTAAATTTTCAATCCTTAGCCATAAAGGTTAAACATTTTATAAATTTTTAACCACAAAATAATTAATAAATTATAAATTTGATAAATGTTGTCAAAATTTGAACTTTAAATGCTTATAAAAAAAAATTGTGCATATGTATTTTTAATATTTTTCAACTGCTATTAAAACGATATATCAGGAGTCTAATATTAAATTTTCACGCTTTTTTACCCAACAAATAAAAATTTATTGATATTTATAGAAAAAAAAACTAAAAAAATTGAAAACTGACAATGTCCGTAAACAGCTCAAAAAGAGTCAAAATATTTTCAACATTTTATGGTGTATAGGAAATGAAAATATAAACATTCAGTAAAATTTTCATATATCTACAGTTATTCGTTTTTGAATAACAACAAAATAGCAAAATCGTTACATGAGAAATCGAGTAAATATCAAATGTTGTAAAAATATAAATTTCAGACGCTCATAAAAATTTAATTTAAGTTTCTTCTAGACATTTTTTTTTTGATAAAGGTAGACAAACTTATGAGTAATCTTATATTACATTTTCAAATCTTAGATTTAAAAAGAAAAATTTTTATGAATTCTCATCAAAATAATTTGCTATTTTTCGTGATTTCTCCGTATTTTGTCAAAATTTGAACTTTAAATGCTTATAATTGAAAACTGTGACTAAGGATTTTTAATTTTTTTCATCTGCCTTTGAAACAATAAACTAGGAGCCTTCTATTAAATTTTCAAGCTTTTTTACTCAACAGATAAAATTTTATTGATATTTATAGAAAAAAAAACTGACAATGGCCGTAAACAGCTCAAAAAGAGTCAAAATATTTTCAAAATTTTATGGTGTATAGAAAATGCTAATATAAACATTCAGTCAAAATTTCATGTCCCTACGGTCATTTGTTTTAGAGTTACACCAAAAACCAAAATCGATTTTCTCGAAAACAGATTTTGCGTAAAAATTCCCGTTTTTCCTTAATTTTTCTTTTGTTTTTCACGTCGCTTGTGAAAACTACTGGGAAATTTTTACTTTTGACCCCCCAAAGTACCAACTAGATTCACTTTTCTATCAGAAAAGTTACTATTGAAGAAAATCCAAGCACTTTTACTGTCCTAAAAGGTGATGACAGACACAAAAATAAAAAAAAAATAAAAAAAAAACACACATCATTGTAGAATCAATACATTCATCGCTTCGCTCAGAATCTAAAAGTGACGAGTGTTTCACTGGTGAAACACCATTTATATAAATCAACTAACTTAGTCAGGCGTCATACACCTGGTCAATGTTTTTTTTATTATAAACAATATGACAAAAAAAAAATATATAGTTAAATACTTGTTCTTACAAAATTTGAACTATGATAATATAACATTAGACACTCCTTACACACGCCAAGTATTGCATAATTTTAATTCTCATATATTTGTAAGTAAAATTTAAATTAAATTAAAAACTACTAGAAATATTGTTGATAACTTTAATGTGTTTCCAAAGTTTCCAATATGAATATTGCAATTTTAATCATTAGGAAGGTAAAATAATAATTTTGAGCTCAACAATGTAGTAGTAATGTGGATTTAAATCGTTTATTGAAAATAGATGTTTTTAGCACCAATCTCTATGAAGTGTGCATTATTTGTGATGCATTGCAAACGTAATTAGGAAGGGATGTAGTTTTTCCTAGAAATGTGTGAAAATAAATAACATTTAATTAAAAACATGTGTCACATTAATCAGGAGTCTAAGATACTGATGTGACAACAGAATATTTGTAAAATAAACCACCAGAAATTCTTTTAGGACTAAAACCAAAATACTATCAGTCTTCCCAAAGACAATTTAAAATTCTTAATTTATATAAATATTTATACCTAAATGAAAAACAAACAGTTACAACCAATTTTCCACATTTTTAAGTACATAATAGTAATTGTCAATGCTAGTTGAAATACCAATCTATTATAAATTGTTTTAGCATATTACATTACTGGATAATCAAACTAACAGATTCAAATATTTGAAATCTTTATCAAGTTTATTTAGTATTGAATTGAAATATTACGAAAAAATTTAATTATTTTCAAGGATTTAAAAAAAAAAGCCAAATTTCACAAAGTTTTTTTTTAATCAATTTCAATACAAGAGATATCGAAACCATATTTAAACAGCAAGAAGTTCCCTCTGAACTTTTCTCCAGTTATCTAAAGGTCCATGGTCAGGGCGGAATTTAACATTGGCACCATCAGGAGCTAGTCTGCCATCTTCTTTCAATGTTTCATATTCTTCACGGTCATATTTTGTAAATCCCCATTTTTTGCTTACATAAATCTAGAAAAACAATTAATTTTAAAAAAAATATGCATTTATATTATTACTAATGATAGGTAATATTAAAATTCTATATTAGTATATAAGGCTTTGATAATTATTTTATACTACAATGAATGAATATGCAGTCTATGGCGCGCAAGAATACAAATTATTTATCATTTTTTAGTTTGAATATTAATACATTTCATTAAATATACATTCCTAACAATTTCAAATTCATCAGAAAATAGTCAATATAATTAAATTTATTTAATAATCTATAAAATTAAAGGTGAACAAAACTAATTTAACAATCATTTTTCAATTTTTTTTCTTAACAATATTTCAACTTATAGTACTGAACATTTTTAAATTTATTGAGGTGTATTAATATTAATATATACAGATCAAAATCCACATTCTATTGAACCATTGTCATGATAACTTCAGTTTTAAGTGAGTGGTTGTTAACTTCACTTTAGAGTTGTACAAAAACCGCTAGTATTGGTAACAATTAATTATTTAATTAAAGTATTATTTGTTTTGTACACAATGGATTGACAGGAGAGAGAACATTAATACATTAATTGATGCTGATGTCGATTCTACATTTGGTATTTGGTAATTTTAATGTAAAAGTCAATACAGTAATGAACAGGATTGGCAAAAACCCAGACTTTTTCCCATTGTTATTGACATGAATGGTTTTAAACTTTAATGGTATTTTCAAGTTTTTTGTTTGTCGTTTATTGTTGAATATTTACTTTATTGATAACATTTGTAAGTCATGCTACCAGTCATTGGTAGTGGTCGTAAAGCCAGATGGAAATGTACAGAATTTGAATCCATATTTAACTTTTATTGATAGTTACATTGTTTTTAATCAAAGTTTAATTGTTAAAATAATTAATATCTATAATTTTTCTGAAAAATAACACAAGTTAAAAAAATCTAGAGTGAATTCCTATTTTATCCAGAAAACAGCATGAGGTTTTTCAAAATTTTAAGTTGGTTTAACCCAGAAAACCAGCCAGGTAAAAATTAAAATTGTGTTTGTCTATAGCTGCATAACATGTTAACTGTATGTCAATGTGTTGATACAGGTCATTGGTAGCCGTTTATTGATATCAACTATCTGCAGACATAGACGTTGGGCATGTTATACCTTTTTTTTTTTGCAAGGCTTACACACATTGGTAATAATGATAAATTAAATGATATTATGCCTTATAGATGGGTTCATGAAAAGTGAACACTGGCGGCCGTTGGTTGGAATTCAATTAATGTTGTCAGAACCAAAGCTTCTCTGTTTTGTAGTGGTATTGTCTTACCGCTATGTCGCACTGACCGTCACATGAGTCATACCTATATTTTTTTACTACAACTTTGTAAGGGACGTATGTTTACTGCTGTTGGATAGGTAACAGTTGAGTATTTTAATACAATAGATAGTAATCTACATTTCAATTAGAAAAAAGTGCGAAAATTGGGTTTGATAGCCAATAATGGAAAAATCACTGCTAAAAAAATGTACATTAACAAATTTTTTATACTGCGGTAAGTTTTAACCCCACACGAAAAAAAGTGGTATTGGAATCTATTAGAATGATCATGGGTTGAAAAAATCTTTATACAATTTAATCATAAGTATTTCATTGATATACATACCTTTTGGCGACCAGGGAACTTGAATTTAGCACGACGTAAAGCTTCAATAACAGCCGCCTTGTATCTGTCAGATGAGCGTACACTCATGATTGGTTGACCAATGTGTACACGAGCAACTGTACCTTGAGGCTTACCAAAAGCTCCTCTCATTCCAGTCTGGAGCCTGAAAAAAGGAAAATTACATAACTATCTTACAAATACCACATGGTTTTTTTTTTTGGTTTATATTTATTCAATAAAATATCATAAAATTTTGTATTTTACTCTAATAATTTTACTTTAATATTTATATTTTACAATAAGTTTGGCAGTTTAATTTTAAGCTTGCTATTATTTAAATAAATTGTACATATCTACGTAAAAAGTGTCACAGCTCATTAAAACAATAAATGCATATTTTCTGTAAGGCTATAAAACATTATATTGAATATTTGGATAAAAGGAGAATATACAACTATAATACAAATATCCAGTGCTTTATTTGTAGAGGGTTCATTAATTCTCCGCGATTTTAGTAATTTTTTGCATTTAAATAAGCCATATATAGATATAAGTAATACATCTACACTTTAAATACATGTTTGTGTTGTAACAGATAATATTATCAAATATAAAACATTTACAATATAGAAAAAAAATATTTTTTCACGAATAGGCAAGGCGACACTATAATAGGGGCTCCTTCCCATAGCACTGCAAGTCACAGTACAAGATATTGTCTAGCTACTGTTTTGATGGAAACAGCAAAGAATATAACAGACCGTTGAATACATACCTATCAGCTCCAGCACATGACAACATCTTATTGATACGAATAACATGGAACGGATGAAGTCTCATACGAATGTGGAACTGATCTTTACCGCAATGTTTGACCATGTACTTATTGGCACAAATACGTCCAGCTTCCAAAGCTTCAGACGACAATTGTTCATATTCATCAGATACCTGTTAATAATAATTGTTAGAATACTTTGGATATACTTTGATTAAATATTACTTACAAGATGTACACATAACGGAAAATCATCTACTCTAGCCTTCTTTTTTCCCAAGTCAAAGATCCTAATTTTGGGATCTGGCACACCACGACAAAACCGTGATTTTGGGTACGGCTTGTTTTTGCAGTAACGATAACTGAAATAAGTAATAAAACACTATTAATAATTTATTGATTACGGTGTAAATTATTGGTATTCTGGTCCAATTTTCAATGGTTCTAATAGCACCTTGAAATACAAATATGCTAAATTGTATAAAAAGTGAAGGAGATTTATTTCACTACACTATAAACCAGTTGAATATATTATAAACAATACACTAGGCATTTGTAACTTATAAAATAATCAGGGTTCTATATAAAATGTGGCGATTGAGACAAGATGAAACAGTAAGGTTATTTACTTACCATCTCGCAGGACGACGGCCCATTTCTGTGAACAAAAGGTTAAAACAATTTATAAAGAAACGCTTATAATAACAACGACGTAAAAAAAGTCGCCAAATTGTAGGATTCAAATGGATAAAACTTATAATAACTTACTTGCTTCTGGATGTTCCACTAATGATTCAGAAAGTGTAAACGATAAACCTAAATAATGTTTATCAAAAGAGAACGATCGTACAGCGTTGAGTGGAAGGTGGAACAAATTCAATTTTTCAGTGAGATTATAAGCACATATGTTGAGTAAATATATCATGGAAGAAAATATGTCAAAGAGATTAAAAACTACCACGAAATATGAAATGTATTGCGGTTTTAAAATATTTTAATATTTTTAAAATATTTTAATATTTTAAATTAATCTTGTATTAACATTTTTTTGATATGTATTTCAGCTTGAAAAAATATATAAAAGAAAATTAGTAATTTATATTTCAAACAGTGTAAATATTGTATTGTGCATTTTTCAATTGATGTCGGATAATGTTTGAAAATTTCGAAAGCCAATCATAATTTATATTTCTTTTAGTAATACGGTAGGTACCTGCTATGTTTAACTAATTTTTCCACAAACAATTCTCACATAAATAATACAACAATTATAAATTATAATATTACTAACTGTTATTTACTTATGGACCAATACCATATGCTAGGAAAGTTCCGCTAAAATGCACTTTTATTACCAACTCCTTTACAATTTTCATTTTTTTTTTTTTTTATGACTTGTTTTTATGCTTGAAACGATTGTGTAAATACCCTTCCAAAGTTTGCGATTTTACGTTTATGTGTATGCACGCAACGCTACTTGACTGCCACGCGCATCGTCTATAAGTTATAACAAATTAAAATTTTCTTTTTTTATATAGAAAACCATTAGATTCTCTTCTACCTGAAGATTATGTGTTTTTAACAACAAAGTTTAATTCCGAAGTCTACCCTAGGTCAAGGACCAAGGTGGTTTTACACAACGAATCGGAGGATATTTTCTACTTTTTTGTCCGAGCGCAGCGCAGCGAGCCAGTGGCAACGCAAATATCACTTTTTTCGCAACAGTTCAGCTGATGAAAAATGTTGCATAAGATTATTTATGGGCATTGGTGAAACTAGGGGGTTACTAAAGGGGCTTCGCCCCCCAATTTTTTAAAATTATTTAAGATTTAAAATAATAATTTAAGTATGAGATACATCTTATGCAATATGTGAATATACGTAGAAAATTATTCAAATGTCAATTGTATAAATATAAAATATTATAGTTCATTTTGTAATTCGTACGTAATTAATAATATCGTTATTTAATAAGTATTATACGGGCATGTTCACCGCGGTCACTGTCACTGTCCAGTATACTATAGGTGGTATACTTCCGAGTTTCTCGAAAACAGATTTTGCGTAAAAATTCCCGGTTTTCCTTAATTTTTCTTTTGTTTTTCTTGTCGCTTTTGATAACTACTGGGAAATTTTTACTTTTGACCCCCCAAAGTACCAACTAGATTCACTTTCCTATCAGAAAAGTTACTGTTGAAGAAAATCCAAGCACTTTTACTATCCTAAAAGGTGATGACAGACACAAAAAAAAACACTAATGATGTTTTTTAACCATCAGTGGTATTGTGATTGTGTATTTGTGTAATTGTGTTAGAAATAAGGAGGTGTCATCCTTATTTTAACCTCTGCGTATACCAAGCTAATGTTTTATCAAAACTACAGACAATATAAGCATATAACACATGCAAATTGTAGGTAACACAATAACAAAACATACTGTAACAGAAAAACATGTACATTTATCTAAGCAAACATAAATAAAAGCCAGTCGGGACATCATATATGGCTATTAAGATAATTTCCAATACTATTATGCTAATAATAATATTAATACCTATTTACAATAATACCAGAAACTTTCTTTAGCCCAATTCCCAAGTTAAGAGGATCTTAGCGCACTGTTTACTTTTTCTGTCTGGCACACGATTGTAGAGACAAAATGTATTCACTCAAAACAATTTATTTTGTTTTGAGTAATCTTTCAAGTTAAATCATCTATTACAAAAATGATAGGGAAAAATAATTTTGAGGGTATGTTTATTAATTTGTCTAAAACTTAATATCAATTCAAATTTGCAACATTTATTTATTAATTTTAAAGTCAAATAATAATAAAATATAAAAAAAATAATGTTAAACCCAAGAAATATTTTTCTCAATAATTTATGTAATAGGTTACTACTCAAAAAATACTTAAGAAACATAAAAAAATACCATTTTTACATGTATGCATTTTATTAATGATGCGCGTAGGTCTGAGGGAAAACAAATATTGCACTGATATCCTCTTAACAATTTCTTGTATTATAATAAATAAAAACAGGACTTAAAATTTTGACAGATATTTCTTTCTACAATGTAAACATAAAAAAGTCCAGTATATATGTTCCTTTATTACATTATATGTATGAATACAATTCGCAAGCTATTTATAAGTTATAAAAATTTAAAATTATGCCGCACAATTACGACTCTACTCTATAGTCTATTCAGGATAAGAGCAGTACCAGGTGGTTACAGGTTTTCGTCCAGTAGAGGTCTCATGCTACTATTGGTCCCACCACAACCAGGTTTGGCATTTGGAACCAAACACAATTCAGCCGCTCGGCACCGCGCTTAATCTGAATAGAGTATAGTCTGTTCATCAATTGGTAATTTTTAAATCAAAAATTCAAATTATTGGGTAATTGACATAATTATTGATATATACTATATATTATAATTGTATACAAGGACCTAGTTTCAAGGATGGTGCATTAATGCTAAAACGGACAAATTTCACAGAAGTGATGCAAGATTCATGCAATTTTACTATACACTATTCTAAATAAGTCTGGAAAAAATCCCGACGGAAACGCGTTGTGGTTTGAGCATGTGCAGTCCCATTAGCTGCAGTTGGCGCGGCCGACTATTGCAGCCAATCACAGCGGTTCTACCGTTCAGAGGCTGCACAATTTTTCCAGACTTATTTGGAAGAGAGTATAGCATAGATTAAAAACTACTATAATGTGTCTAACTAATATATAATATGAGAATTCTGAAGATCCAATTAATTACTTTCATTAAAACTTCAATGTTTCAAACTCTATACGAATTAAATTATAAAATAGTAATCTTATATAAAAATTACAATAGAGTATATTTCACTATGAATAATTACATTTTTTTCTTTCTATTTCCTGAAAAAGTACAAAGAATATTATATAAATATAAATATCGGTTTAACATTTTTTTTTTAAATAATTAATTTAATTTACATAGTACATTAATAATACAAATAAGAAAAAACTTAAAAATGTATTGTAAATTTACATTTTGTTTTGAAAAAAGATTGGGTTCAATAATTATATTTAGCTAAAAAAATATATAAATAAGTACACAATAATAGTTTTAAATAAATGCATAACCATTCATGTAGTTTTTCGTGATCTACGACTCTTCATTGTTGTAATACATTGAGGACAATACCATTTACCTTTCGGTGGATCTGTTATACCGACACATTCACAATGATACCATTCATATGGACACTGCAAGAAAGAATATTATTCATTTAAATATATAGACACGAAATAAGAATGATACATATGGGCTATGTGCCAATGTCATTTTGTCTACAAAAATACACTTTACGGGAATAATGATCCTGATACATAGAATCAATCAAATTTTAGGTTTTTTTTCTAATAGTGTAATATTCCACAGGCTGCATTGAACTTGGTTTTCAATATTTTAATCTAAAACTCAAAAATGTTTTAGTAATAAGACAATTTAAAACTTTTTTTAAAAATGATATGAAATAAAATAAAAGTCAGAGTTTAATGCAGCCAAATCAGACAAATCTACAAGGCCTGAGAGTTTTTCCTATGAAATAATTATTGTTGATATACATTGTACCGACCCTCCCTAAATAGGTATCAGGCAGTAAATTAGTAGAAAAGTATTATAATTAAGGTGACAACTAAAATATAATGTTCGAATTGTATTGAATTGCAGAAAAATCAGCACCGGGCTGCTTATATGAAACTAGAATCAAATATTAAAATATTTTGAGTTATCTCAAACCCTTATAATTCCTTGTGATAGTAAGTATTATTTGTTGGTCATTAGATTATAAAGATTAAAGATCAATTTTTAATAATTATTGATATGGATAAAATATGATTCAGTAAAATTAACTATTTTTGGTGTAAACAATATTTAAATGGAAAAAACTTGTAACTAAATCTATGGTTTTATAATTTAAAGTTTTTAAGAGTTGAAATAATCTATAAATTAAATAGATACATCATTTTTAAACAGACTACTCATTATTACTTATAACTTGAATAATAACAGATATGAGTATCTAAAAATTTGTTTAAATTTTCTAAATTTCTGATTGAAAATCTTATGTTTCAACTTTTGATATTACTATATTTAATTTTGTAATTACCCCTTTATTATCACAAGCAACCATTGTACCATAAGCAACTTGATTACATATACAATAACGAGGTTCATTGGGATCAATTGGTTCATCCACATCTTCTTCAGTTGACATCTGTGAATTTTGAGTACCACCTCGCCTACAATGGATTTTCCAAAAAAAATTCATTAAAACATCAATAATATCAGTTGGTTGATAAATCTTATGATTTACCTTCTATGTTTTCTAGTTCCATCTATATTTGGATTTACTAAATGTGCAACACCTGCTAATTCTTTACTAATAGGCAATTCTGATGGTAGAACACCAGAAGCAGAACTCATTTGACCTGTCAATGTAGCACCAGAATTAATTGCTTCAAGGGATGCTTTTAGACTAGCTGTCCTACGACCTTGAGACAACTGAAAAGAATACAATTAACAGTTAAGTATTAATATTGATATCAAGAACAAAGTAAATATGGATCTAAGCAATCTTAGATTATTGGAGAAAATAAATGCTTACATTCATTACAATGTTAATATTTTTGTAATGTAGAATTAATAATTTTTTTTATAAATAATGATTTTTTTACCCTAGATTACATGCATTTAAAATATTTACGAGAATTCACTCACAGTGTTTTTGACCACGTACTGAAATATTTTAATTAAATCTCGATAAATAAAAATAATAATTATTATTACAATCAAAAACATTTTTTTGAACAGCAATTATAAGAAAACACAATTTAAAAATAATCCATAATTATTGAGTTTTCATAAAATTAAGTTATTTATAAATGTCACAGTCTAGCACTCCCACTGTCTTTTAGACAGTGTTAATAGGTAATGAACTTTTAATATTTCTATATTACTGAAATAAGATTGTATACCGTTGGGAGTCATATTTAATTTTAGACTATCATTTATCACATAATTAGAAGATGGACTAGAACGTAGGTTAGATTACATAAGTATTTTTAATTCTTGAAAAAATTAACAATTTCCAAAAGCCCAGTCTTTTAGACCGTGAACCGTGTGCTTTAGGATTAACCTAAAGTACCTATAGCAAGAATATACGAGATAACCTAAAATGTTTTTTTAAATAGACACATAATCCAATTTAAAACAAAATTTTAATTTTTGAAAACCAGAAATACTATCTTTAAAGAATTTCATTTAAATTTTTAGTTTTACTCAATAATAATTTTATTTTTACCAAACATTAAGTTGAAAGAATTTATTTTATGAAGAGCTATAACAAGTTGGTAAGTAAAAAAGAAAAAAGACTCCTTTATTATTATTCGTTGAATTTAATTTAGCCTAAAACAGTACCATCGATTTTTAATTGTTTAACTCGTATTACCAATACCTATATTGTTTAAACAAATTTTATTATAAAATTACTTGTTGAGTAGCAACAATAGCTTGGGATGCAGCTGCTGCAATTGCAGGACTTCCAGCTCCCATATGTCCCAATGTGTATGCTAATGAAGATGAAACCATTCGAGAGTTTGCGGGACTTGTATCACGCCGTGAAGGAGATGCTACATCACCACTGCTAGTAGAATTTGAAGCTATTGAAGTTGATTTTTGTTTGGAAGTGCTAACATGATTTAATGCTTCTTGTTTGTCTAGAACAACAAAATTATGTTGGTATTGATTGTAGTTTTTTATTAATACTTTTAAATAGGTACCTAGTAGTTTCTAAAAACAAAAAAATCATATATACGTAATAGTATACTTAATAGCGATCATAAAACATTTTTATAAATACGTATATACATACTAATAAATAGGGCTCGGATTTTAAAGCAAATAATGCTTCTTTTTATATATATAAAATAGAAATCTAATTTTTATACATAACTTGTTTCACGTAATTCTGATTCCAAATAAACAATTTTATTTTTGCTTTTTTCAGTTATTCTAGCTGTGGAATTCAAAGTGAGAGTTTTCACTTAAAAAAATGTTTGTTTAATTAATAAGAAATTTGAAAACTCAGAATACAGACTAAACGGTTGTATTGGATTATTATAGTTTTTGGTTTTGTATCTATGCATAATATAAATATAGATTTTATTGTAGATTATCGATCTACAGGCAGGTCGATAGCTTATCAGCTATTACATATAGCCTGTAGAATCTACACTCAGTACTCGTATAACATCGTTATTGACCAGTTCAAAATTTAAGTTTTATAATGTTGTAATTTATAAAAATACCTAAAGTTAAAACAAATTCATTTTTAAAAAAATTTGTGTTAGAAGTTGATAAAGAGTTTTTTCAAACAGATGGATCAATTTTATATTGCCAACTTAATGAAATAAAATATAATGTACAACAGCATGTACGGAGAGAAAAACATGTACAAGTATGTTAAAAGACACGAAATTCTTGCCAGATACATGGTAATGAATTCTTTTTTTTAATTTAAATTAGTTTTCAATTTTTATTCAGTTTTATAACTAATTCATGTTTTTTTGGTCATGCTTTTTTTTGCTTTTTAAAAAATAAATATGTTTCACTTTTGCTTTTTTAGTTATTTATTATGCTTTAATATCCGAGCCCTACTAATAAAGAATATGTATCATAACTAACTAAATAAATGCTTAAACTACCTACCACCAAAAAGACATCTATTCAATTGATATTTATTTTCTTTTTGATTGGGAATTATAATATTACTTTGTTCTGAATCCAAACTTCCTAAAATAATAAAATATTAAAATTTGGTAATTAATTAATAGAAATTGTACCCATAACAAAAGAATTGCAATTTTTTTACTTTTTTCAATAAGTCCAGTGATGCCACTATGATCAGCTTCTAGTTCCATTTTAAATTTGTGTAACTCATGATCTAACCGTCTCAAATATTTTGACATAAGGTCATGCATATGGTTAGCCAACGTAACTTTTTCCTCTAAAATAAACACATTTATTATTATGATTTAAAATAAATACTAAATCAATATAAATTTACCAGATTGTTCAACAGATTTTTCTCCTTCTTTCATGATTGCTTTAAAATTAGTTTCTAATTCTTCTGGTTTCATATTATCTGCTTTTAAAAACAAAGTATCCACATTTTTTTTTATGCAATCCATAGAGTCTGAAATAAATTTAAATAAATTTTTAAATTTGAATTAAATATATTTAATATTATTAAAAGGAATAAATACACTTTACCACGCACCTTACAAATTAAAATTTTTATTTTAAAGACATGATTTTTAACACTGATTTTAAAACTGATAGTTTTTTGGTGGAAACCATAATTTAAGAAGTTATGACAAAAAAATTCAAAACTTTTTTTAAGGTAAAGCACATTTTCTAAAAAAAATTAGAGCGTGTGTTTGAAAGTCGTTCATTACACTCCACAAACCAAAAATGAATTTGAGTGAATCTCAAAAAATAACTTTAAAAAAATGACACAAAATATTATGTATGACATTGGAAATTGAACCCCAGATCCTCATTTTACAAATACATTAATCACCACGACTATTTTTATCATAACTTCTCTACTAATGGTTTCCGCAAAAAAATTCAAATAGTTTCAAAATCAGCGATAAACAACTTTATCTATGAGCATTTTTTTTTTTAAATTCATGAGGGGTGTTGTAAAGTGTATTTTAGCCTATAAATATTTAATATTTGAAAAATATAATAAAAGGTTTTTACATCCAATTTAAATTAAAGATTAAATCCAAATTTTCAAATCATGTTTGATCGGAATAAAAATCCCTGACTGTAGGAAAAAAAATCCCCAGACTACAATATTACTCACAACTACATGAAAATGATTGAACAAATATTTTTTAAGTGCTAATTAGTGTAATTACCACATAAACAAATATATACTTAAAGTATAAGTATACTTATCAGTGTTGTTATTCGTTGGGTAAAGACGTGTATGTGTTTATTACTAATCGACAAATATTGTTTATACTAACGTGTTCTAATATGACTGTGTGTCCTAAGTGTCAAATATCAATCTCACGTAACGAAGACAGTGTTCAATGTGTTACATGTTATACTATAACACATATGAAATGTTCAAAAATGGACGAAGATAGTCTTGAATATCTTAAAACTATTGGCAAAAAATACAATTGCGAAGAGTGTACCAACAAAGTGAAAATCGGACAACATGATGACAGAAATAGATACCAAATCTATTATCGATAGATTGGATCAGGTGCTAAGAAACCAGGTGACGACAAATAATTCACTAGAGGCACTAAATAATCGTGTTATTGAACTGGAAAAATCATTTATAGAATAAGATAAAATAATTCTAAGCCTGGAGTATAAAATAAACACTTTGGAGCAAAATGAAAAATGTTGTTATGTCGAAAAAGTGGTGTCCAAAAGAAAATAGCGAAAATTTAATCCATGACATTGCTAAAGCCTTAGAAATAGATCTTAATGTGTTAGATATCGAAAATGCTTATCGTCAGCCTTTGAACCGTAATCTGGATAAGCCTTTGATAATTGTGGAATTTGCATCAAGGAGAAAACGTGACAAATTTATTAAGAAGCGAGGTAAAATTGAATACAAAAGTCATAGAATCTATATAAACAAAAATCTTACAGCTTTCAATAGAAAACTATCCTGGGAATCGAGAATGAAAGGTAAGGAACTGGGCTATTGTTTCATTTGGACAAGTCATGGCAGGATATTTGGGAAAAAAGATACAAGTAAAATGTTTCGAAGATCTTCATTTTTTATAATTTACTTTAATTATATCATAGTTTTTTTTTAATATTAAACCTAAACATACCCTTATTTAAGATACCTTCAATCGGGATTTTTTTAAACTTATACCAATTAACTTACATAATTTTGTCTAATATTAATATAAATGGGTCTATTTTAACTATACATAAAAGTGGGTTTACTGCTTATCAGCAATTATTTAATATCTTTCTTATGTCAACACACTGTAACATGATACGTATAATCGGGTCATACAGTCCTACACATATTTCAAACATTATAAAAGATATTATGCTGATTAGATAGTCATCAGTTCTATATAACACTCGTTTTGTAAACACACATTTTTACCAAGGTTTCATAATTATAAAGATTAATAATATATTAAAATATCATTGGTATAGACTAAGCAACTTCTTTTACTACATAAATATCATAAATGATTGAAACAAATTCAGACTTTATAGACTCTTACATCACAAACAATGACGGAAATATAGTAAATAAAGATATATATGAGTATTTGATAAATATAGAGAGTAACGATTAGAACGTTTTACACATGATTATTAGGTCTTATAATCGAAATATATACAAATTTTGGTATTTGATAAACGACTCATTAAAGTGCTTAGACATAATTATTACTAGTGAAACTTGGAATAGTACAGGGTTTACTCCCCAAAATCTAAGCGGCTTTTCGAATTATAAAAGTGAAAATAATTTTAATCAAAACGATGGTGTCCTAATATATACAAACAATAAACACAATATATCTGTTAATCAACTTCAATTGTTCTCAGAGGCTAGCTGTATAAAATTAGACTTAAAGGTAAGTTACATGCCAATAAAAATTTTAGCTGCATATCGTTCACCTCAAACTAATATAAACATTTTCTTATCTGAGCTATCTACCATAATGACTTCAGGTCCTATACAAAAAAAAATTGAATATGTATTGGAGATATAAACATTGATATATTAGAAAAAAATACTTCTCTCATTACTGAAAACTATTTAAATATACTATCGTCAAACGGTTTTTCTTCTCAAATATGTACGAAAACTAGAGTGGGTTATGACACTAGTTCTTGTATTGACCACATATTTAGTAGAAATTTTAATCTCATTTCTGCAGTAATTAAGATTAGTATAACAGATCATTATACAATTATAGGTAGTTTAATAAACACATAGATGATTATTTAAATTTAATATCATATATCGATTACATAAGGCAATTAGATTATTATCCTGTATTCTTGGATTATTTGAAACCAATAATACTAATACAGCAATAAATATTTTTAATAATAATATATTAGACTCAATTAATAACTGTATTGTATCAAAGCCCCAATCAAGTAAGAAAAATTGTAAGATAAAACCTTAGATTACCAATGGTCTTGTAACATCAATAAAAAATAGAGATAAGCTCAATATGAAAATTAAAAAAGGATACTTCAAATCATAAATTGATCAACTATTACAAAGCTTATAGAAATAAATTAACAATAATCATTTGGAAAGCTAAAGAACAATATTATATCAATAAAATAGAAATATGTAAAGGCAATGGAAGGGAAATCTGGAAAGTTATTAATGAACTATCGGGGAGAAAAATTAAATCTACCGGGCTACCAATCAATGAAATATTAAAGGACATATATCCGACATCCACACCTAAAGACTACTTAAACATAGTAAATTCATACTTCGCTACAACCGGAAATAGACTAGTTGATAACAATTTTCCTAATAGTACAAATAATATACAATCTAATTTCAGAACAAATACTAATAATAAATCAAGCATTAACTCCAACTCCAAGTTAAAAACTATAGGCAGTTACAAAGTAAAAATTATATTAAATAATCTAAATAACAACTCGGCATCAGGAGTTGATGGTTATACAGCACTAATTTTTAAACAAATAGGGAACAATGTGATATTACCTATTGTACACATAATTAACTGTAGTGTACCAAATGGTAATGTACCTGATGAACTTAAAGTAGCTAGAATCGTACCGATTCATAAAAAAGGAGATAAAACTGATTTCACTAATTATAGACCAATCTCAATAGTAGGAATTTTAGCTAAAATCCTTGAAAAAATAATTTAAAATCAACTATTATAATACTTGAAGAGATAAAATAATATTTCCTAGACAATACGAGTTTAGAAAATATTTAGGAACAGAAGATGCTTTAATCGACATTAATAAATATTTACATAGCAAAGGGGAAACTGAAAAAAAATCTTTAATTTCATTCTTGGACTTGGACTCAAAAAGCATTTGATTCAATCAGTAGACAATTATTACTTAACAAGTTAAAAGAGTTAGGCTATGATGACAATGCATTAAAATGGTTTACCAGTTATCTGAGTAACAGACAACAACTAACCACTATCAGACCTCATTACAGTAATCGTTGTTATGTTAAAGATTATGGAGTCACTCAAGGTACATCATTAGGCTCTAAATTGTTTTTAATATATATTAATTCTATACCTGCATCTTTATTAAAAGGTAAATTATTCATGTTCGCCGATGACATAGCACTAGTTAATTTCGAAGATAATTGGAAAAAATTGAAACATACTTTCGAAATTGATTTACGGTATATCTATGACTGGATGGAAAAAAATCTGTTATCACTTAACATAAACAAATCGGTTAGCATGCCAATAGTTACTATACGTTCACAGCTACCTGTTGGATATAAATGTATAATACATACAAAAATGTGGAACTGGTATGACAAATTGTAGTTGCAAACCAATTAAAATGGTATTATCATTCAAATATTTAGGAGTGACATTGGAATTTAACCTAAAATGGTCAGAACACATACATAATATTAATATCAAAAATAAGCTTAACCGCATTATTTTAAAATTTGATTCCTTGATAAATCAATTATAAGACAAATGTACATGGCACTGTGTAATTTGATTCTACTATACAGCATAACATGTTGGGGAGGCACCAACAGAACTGATATCAATACGTTGCACACTACACAAAAAATGATTGTAAAAGTAGCATACTCCCTACCATTAAAATATCTATCAGATGAATTATTCAACCATACTAATATATTATCTATTTATAAATTATACATTAGGCAAATTTTAGTTAAATCCATACAGAACCATACACTCAATGCTATAGAAATAATAGACAGAAGAACAGGAAAATACATTAAACCGTCATATACTTTATTAACTAGTTCTAGAAATTCTCCTAATTACATGGGGAAAACTATTTTCAACAATTTAAATAACGAAGTAAAGAGTCTAATTAAAAGTTTATGTGAAAGTCAATCCAATAAAACTAATGATATAATTAATATAACGAATAAAAATCAAATAAAAAAGGCAATAAATAAAATAGTTACTGATCTTGATGATAATGTGTGTATCAATAAAATCATAAAAAGTCAATATGTCTAAACATAATATCGTATTATATTTTAAAATTTCCAAAAGCTGTTACCCATTCAATTTTAGGTTTAGAACTATGGTCAATGGATCAAAATTACTTAGAATAAAATAGTCTATCCATATCCGGTGACAAAAATAGGTGTTGCAATTTAAAAAAAAAAATTTGTATTGCGCATGCGCATACTACAAGAGTTAAAAATTTGAAATTTGTCCTTAAATGTGTACTTCAGTACCCCTTAGCTATTGCAGCAAACCGTATTTCAATCTAAGGTTATCGGGCTGAGATATTTAGTGGTACATTTAAAACGGGACACACTGTATACATCAAGAATAAAAATTAAATAATTATCAAATAATAGTTGATTGACCTATTCTTTTAAAAGAACCATTAACGTTACTATGTTGTTTAAAATCGTGATATAAACAAAATATTATTGTTAATGTAAGAAAATTATTTATTATATATAATTTTTTTTTTAAATAAGTATACATTATACTATAGTAATTTAAATATTAATAATGTGGTAATTACACTAATTAGTGTTTCAAATAAAATTTTAGTCAAACATCAATGATGGCTTTATGTAATGGTAACTACTTAATACACAAAAAATAATTTAAATTTCCAGCCCAAATCATAAACTTCAAGCTATAACACGTAGGTAATATTTATCAAATTATCCAAAACATATTGGCAAGGAATTCAATCATTTTACATTAATCACAAAAACAAAAATAATTATTAAACCAGTGTGACCTTAACCGTTAATTTTTGGTTTGGTTTCATAATTTGTTTTTGAACTTTATTTGCGATAAATGTTAAATCAAGCTATGTTCAAAAAACGGTTATAGATGTGACGTTAAAATTTAAATGGTCCACCAAACATTTTACTAGAAAAACGTTAAAATTGTGTTTTATGAAAATGTTGCAAAAAAATGTTAAAAAATTTAAAGTTCTTAAATGATAGACCTAACAAACGTTGTTAAGTTGTTCGTTCTTGAAAATTTTACAGTAATACGTTCTTAAATGCTTTAAAGTTATACTTTCTTAAATATTTTATCAGAAGAACGTTTTAGAGTAATATGTTTCGATTGTTGAATTGCTATAAGTTATTGTTTGTAAGCCAGAGACAATAAGGGTATGTGCTAAGTAAAATAATATTTTGTTAAATTATGCCATTTATATCTACATAAATAAATTATAGAATAGAAATATATTTATGAACAGTTTTAAAACTAAGATTATTAATTTGAATTTGAAACGCCAATAATTTCTTATTAATTAGGCTTTATACCGTGTACTAGTACTTCAGTACCTTATAATTACGATATACGATTTACATTGTTTATCCTCTTCAATGTTTCGTAAATTATTATTTATTTATTATTTTTATTAATAAATGTATTATGTTACTATACCTATTATTACTCATAATAACTTATTACCTATATTATCATCATATTATATCATCTTATATTGTTAAACATAAATTATCAGCTATCTGATTTATTTTGGCTGAAGCTTCTTTAGTTCTTTCAGTCACATGATGCTGTTGGGGTATATTTTTAATCCTTATCTTAGTTATCAGTAAAAATAGGACTAGATATAATTTAAGTTTTAGATTTTGATACTAAAGTACTAATTGTTTTTAAATAATTTTAAATCCAAAATAGTCAAAAGATAATTTTTATTCATAACAATATTTTCAAAGTTCGAAGAACGGTTTAGTTTGTGATGTTCTATGTGTTTGTAAGTTTGAAGAATGTATTAGCTTATTACGTTCTTTGTGTTATTGTTCAAAGAACTTAATAGGTTAAAATGTTTTTCTAGAAATTGTTCAAAGAACTTGGGTTATGACTTATGACACTGCTCATGTCAATTCTTTAAAGACTCTTAAGATTATAACGTTTGTCGTGAAAATATTCAGTATACTTAATAGTTTATAATGTTATTTCATATGAAGGACCAATAAACTAAATTAAATAATTGGTTTCGTTCAATTATATTTAATGTTCTTTAACCGTTTTTTTGCGTTCCGTTCGGGAACCCTGTATTAAACATTTAGCAGTTTTTAGTATAATAAATACTTTCTACTTGTAAGTCCATTTCTCTCATTTTTGTGAAGCGATTTCTCATCTCTTGTGGCAAGTGTTCGATATCTTGCAACAGAATAATATTAAAAGTTTATAACATAAATTGATATGTTATTGAAAATTGTAAATATTCTACTTACTTTCGAGATAATCTTCCAAATATAACATGGTAAACTAGATTGCAAATAGTATCCAACGAGTATTTTTATTTTATCTATTTAAAAATAAAATAAAAATAAAAACAGTAATAAAATCTATAAACGCGCGATATTTTGTTTGTCAAAATTTTGTTTATAAAGAAATTAGAAAATGGGGATTTGTTAGTAAATAGCATAAATTGGAGTGGTGGTAAACAGAATATTTTGATAGCAGGTTTCCACTATACACGTACGCGTGTATGTGCATACAAATCCTTTGCTGTGATTGGTTGGTTAGGTTAAGTTACCACACGATTAATCACGATACCGTGTTGTTGGACAGCCACAGATATACTTTGATGCACGGTCTTAGAAGATAAGGTCGGACAACTATTCATTATCAGCATTACGCTTAGTGAGGCAAATCCATTTCAAAGTTTGGCCGCTATACAATTAATATTGAACACTGCCCTGCAGACTTTTTTTGAGGTTATGGAATTATAGTATTATACAAGTTTAAAATAACCTTCGACCATATAAACTAGCTAGTTTATTAAAACCCAAATAGTTTATATGGTCGGAGAAAATAATATAATAATATAGTCCATAAAAAAATAACCCCGAATGCCATATAAATATTGTTCTTAACCTCAAAATAAGTCTAACCGGCAGCGCTTTTGCGGCAATATGGGAAATGTTTTTGCCTCTTTAAGCGAAAATATTGTAATAGATGGGTGGGTGGGAAGTTGTCCGACCTTATATTCTAAGACCGTGCTTTGATGATTCATATTCACCGCGGCTATAGATAGTATGGTTGCCCATAGACCCATGATTCCCATACTTGGAAAGTGTCTACCGAAATGAATCTGTATTAAAGTTAAATTAAACAGTTGGAGATTTAAACACTAGCGCTTATAGTGGCTATCACGGAACTACAATTTACATTTGAAAGGTAATTGCATTTATAGTCACTACAACACATAAGTGCTAGTGCGTAAGTCTCCGGCTGTTAATACTGATAATGGAGATTCATTTCGGTAGACACTTTTCTAGATTCGTCGGGCAACCACAAGGTGGTTAATAGAATATACTATAACCTTGGGGCAACCAAATTATGAATGCAACCCCCCGCATTTACCTCTTTAGACATACATTCGAGGCCCCTGATAATCTGCTCGTTCCCAGTCCATTATATCATAGAACAATATAATATGTTTGATTATATTTTAGTCCGTGGTGTTCATAATATTTCATATCACCTGACAAATTATACAGGTATGTCAGCAAATCGTGATGCGCATGTCTGTGACGTAGGCATTTTTCCAACAGGTTGAGCGGCGGAGTCTTCGGCGGTAGCGGCTATTGTGGCAGTGACAGCGGTGGACCAATGAGTACCGGCGAAATTCCTACGTCACAGTAAATGACTGGCGGAGGGTGGGTGCGCGAGTTGTTTCTAAACCCGTAATAATGCTTATATACCGGCTATAGATACTATATTATCTAAATTATATTATACTTATCTATGATCTTAAGCACAATATATTTCTATATAGTAATCTGGAATAGTAATATACACAATGACAAAATAGCTATTCATATTATAATTTGTGATTCCATAGTAGATGATAATTTTCAATATTTTATACTGGTACATAGGACGGTAGTAAGTTGGTACTAGACAGGTAGTTAATAGTTACTACTTATTACGTACCGAAACGTCGAAACATTAGAGAAACAGCATTTTTAAGTTTTCATTAGTTTAATAAATTAAATATTCTAGTATATAATATAAAATAATTTTACCATGTTTTTAAACGTCACCAAAAACATGTCGCTGACAAAAATCATTACAAGAACTTTCAGAACAACCGCAAGTAATAATATGTTATCCGAGTAGAAAATTGTATTAATGCCCTTAAAATTGGGATGGTAGGATAAATACAAATAAAATTATTTTTACTTACATATTCTTTAGACATTGATTTACTTTCTTTCTGTGTATTTTTATTATTTTTTGTGATGGGGAAATTTATTCTATTCTAGCCCAATAAATAAATAATTATTTATGAAAATGTATGGTTATTAACATTATATAATTTTTGAATTTTAGCCAGATACAGAATAATTAAAATTCAAGATCAAGAAGACTTCAATAAACAAGTACTTAATAGTAAAGAGCCTGTGGTGATAGATTTTTTTGCTACGTATGTAAACATTAATTTTACATTTTTACATAAAATAAATATATTAGTTTGAATTTTTAAAAGTATATTAGTATAATGTAAATGTATGCAGTGAGTAGTGACGTAATTTATAGAAGTAAGGGTATAATTTTTTCATCCTGTTTTTTTTACATATATACTTGTTTTGCCTTTATGAAAAATGATTTTATAAAATACAAATTCATTTGTAAAATTGTTATTGAGGGGGCTCCAGTCAGTTTTGTCAAAAGTCAAAACTAATGTAGATTTGAACAATCCAAACAAATATAGTTTATTTTAATATTTTTATGTATATTTATATAATTGTGTATAAAATCTTAAGGAATCGATGAAAAAAAAATGGTTTTTAAACCAAAAGGCCAGACAAAACTGAAGTAATTTGGCTTGAAGGAATTCAATTTTTAAAACTGATTTTTGTTGATTACTAGCGATGGGAATAATCTAATTAAATAATTAAATTATTTGAATAATAAAATAATTATTAGTAAAAATCATGACAAAATAATCGAATAGATTCTCAGTTCAAATAAAGAAATTTATATTTATAGACAAAAACAATATTAGGTAAATAATAATAAATACGCTTCAACTGAGTGTTACCTAATAATATTATTTGTATACACTGAACACTATACAAATGACTAAAGTTGTCAGTAGAATACGGGTAGTGAAATAAAAAAATCATTCAATAATTTTATAATTCGAATGATTCATTTGATTCATCCATTACTATTGATTAACAAGTTTACGAGGTTTCCACCGAGGTGATTTTAAATATCTATTTTTTGGCTCTGAAATCCGAGAATAAAAATTTGTTATTTTTGTAATTATATTAACATATTAATATGAATTATGACCCTAAGAATAATTGGAATATTAAAAATTGCCTCGATGGAAACCTAGTAAACTCATAATCAATCATAATCCGTCAAACCAAATTCCTCCAGTTTAGTTTGGCTTTTGGTTTAAAAGTAATTATTTTTGATCGATTGGATCCATCTTAATGATAAAAACAATTGTCCTATATGTGTTCAGGGAGTCCTCCCTTCAATTATGGAATGTTTATAAATTTATTTATTATATAATATGTAATTATTAGGGCCCGGAATTTGATGACCTATAAATCTTTAAAAAATGCACAAAAAATAATGTTAAAATGGCTTATAAACATCAAAAAATCACCTAAAAAAATATCAAAAATACTTTAAAATGACTAAACAATTTTAAAAATGTACGTTTTATACAATTCATGTATCATAAATCGTAATTATTATAGGTGCTAGCTCTTTAATATTTTTTTACCCTCAAAAATTTTTTGCAGTTTGAAATAAATTGATAGACTTTTGGGAAATTGTTTCTGATTGACCTGCCTACAGTTTATTAAATAATTGTAGATTGCAACGACAAACAATAAAGGTAATGAACGTTGATAATCGACAAGCTGAAGGAAATTGAATGTGTTACAATAAAGTGTAACTTTCAACAAGAAAAATGCAAAAAAAAGTACAAAAATAAATAAAATATACTCAGAATACTAAAAAATGACTGTAATGCGAAAAATTCCCTAAAAATGCATAGTAAAAATTGTTCCATTAAATTCTATATTCCATGTATCAAATGTCTGTAAAGAGGAGCCTAGAATTAGAAAAAATTTCATCCATTTCCCGGCACTAGTAATTATTATGATGAGGAACCCATATTAAATTCCTGTCCATGACACTGGTAAAAAGAGTATAGTTAAAAAAACTCATAAGAAATAAGTAAGTTTTGTGTTTTCAATTTTTTTTAAATATTCTAAATAGCATGCATTCAATTTAAATGATCTTAATATAAATACTACATTAAAATATGCATTTTTTTTTTATCTTTTAGTTGGTGTGGACCATGTAAAATGTTACTTCCTCGAGTAGAAAAAATAATAGAAGAATATAAAGATACAATTCATCTTGCCAAAGTTGATATTGATGACAATGCTGAAATTGCCATGGAGTATGGTGTAAGTTCAATATCATACTGACTACAGAATATTAGTAAAATAAATCATTATTAAAAGAAAATATGAAGTCTTTCATTATATCATGTTAATTTTATTAACATTTTTTTAAAAAAACCATTTTACATAATTTTTTTTTTAAATGCCCTTGGGCTTTATTATTTAAATGACCCAAAGGTCTTTATCAATATGTTTAATAATTATGTATATTTTATTTCATACTAGATATAAATTATATATACTAATAAGATTATCTAATTAGGAATATAATATTTTATTTTAAAAACATTAGGTAACAATCAAAATTAGAAAGTTTTGTTATGATTTAAAATTATGTGACAATGATGTTTTTATTTTTTGAATTATTTATTCTTAAAACAAACATCATTACACAATATACATAAACAATGGTTGGAGCGGTGGTATGTTGCTGGATTTAATAAATCCACCTTGAGTAAAACCAATGTTTTACTTGCCAAAGTAGCAGGGGGTATGACTGACATACAAAGTATTCACTAAGACATGAAGTTTCTCTTCCTGAAGATACAACTTAAAATCTATGAACACCTGCACAATTAAAGTACAATATCAGTTTATATTTGCTATTCTTATTGGTCAGTAATTCCATTATACATTTTGAAGGACCAGTATTTTAACACCAACAAGGTCATGATATCAAATATCCAAATAAATTATTATCAAACTTTTGAGGACGGCCACCTGAATAAAATAACTTGTTCTTTTCATTATTTTTTTTTTATTGATTTGAATGATATTGATTGTAGGTTATACATATTTGATTATTATTATTGGTCATATTATTTGATGTATTTTATCATTCTGATATTCTGAAGCAGAATTGTTTTGAAGCATTCCAAAATAATAAAAATTAAATGTTGGTTTAGTTAATTAAATGTATTACAAAATATTTAAGAGCGGGGTTCTAAAACATTCTACATATTATTATTGTGCCACTCTACTTCGTTCATGTAATCTTTAATTACTTATAACCAGACCTTTTAGGCCAACAACTTTTTGAACTAAAACAATTAAATATGTGAAAAATCCGTACATTTTTTTAATACCCAAAAATTTTGGTTTTCTTTATAAAATATGAATTATTATATAAAAATATTCTATATTGCACGGGCATTTTATTTAAATTTTTATATTAATATTAAATAGTAAATACAACTACATTTGTTTTGTTGTAATTATCCAAGAATTTTACATTTAAAATTAAAATGTTAATTTCACATATTATAATGTTAATATATTATGATAATTTGATTTTTACAAACTAACATACTCAAAGATTTTTAATTTTATCATTTCTTAAAAACCATAATTGTCAAATTGTAATATTATTTAAACATTTTATAACTATTTACAAATAGCTCTTAATTGAAGTTTTGAACCTCTGAACAATACTTTAATTTGCTTACTATATCATGCTTGTTAACTAGCAGTTTAATTAAAGTAATCTTTATTTCTGTAACATTGATCATTCTAAAATATATTAATAAAAATATACAAATGCCTTAAAAGAAATATTTATTCAAAATATTGTAACTAGCTTAACACTATTGTAAATTAAAGAAACATTTTTTTTTTTTTTTAGGTCTCAGTTGTACCAGAACTAGTATTAATGAAAGATGGAAAAGTTCAAGGAAAAATGATTGGACTACAAGATGAAGATAAACTTAAAGATTTTATTTCAAAGCTAACTGAGCCTACAATAGAAAATAAATAATATATTTAATTTATGAAATTATGAAATATAAGTTATTAGATTCAGTTAGATTTATGGTTTTAATGTTATTTATTCAAAAACATATATTTGATTAAATGTATCAGTCAAACATTTGAATAATGGTCCTTGCTCGTTGATATTTAACTTCTTGTGATGAATTTAATTCCTGTTCGCCTTCGTTAGAAGATGAAAATTCTGAGACAATTGTATTCGCTCTTTGAAGAATTATACTGCGACTTTGACCCTTGATAGTTTGAAGGTATTCTACTAAAGTGCCAAAATGTTCTTTAGATACCTAAAAAATATAATATATAAATTATTTTTTGTTATTCAATGTTAATACTTATACATTATATATATATATATTTTGCTAATAACACTGTTATTATAACAGTATTATTCCAAAAATATTTAAGTTGTTCTCTAATTATTGAGCTATAGTATTATTACTCGATGCTAATAAAAAAATTAAAATAATATATTAAAAATGTATTTGTGTATAAAAATACTTGCCTTCAGAGGATCATAAGTGTAATTAATCAACCAAAGTTGATAAATTTTTTTGAACTTCCAATTTGTGCGGTCATTTTTCCATTGCATCAAATACTCCATTGCTCGTTCTTGTCTAGGTGTACTAATGGCAGTAGAATTTTCTTCACATTGTTTTGCATTTTTTATTTTATTTTTTTTTGCCTTCAACTTCTTTATGTAATTCAATTTTTTCCGTTTGTTTAAGCTTATTAGTTTCAAATTGCTAACACTACTTTTCTGATCATCTTTTTCACTTTTTACATCGGCCGCAAAAGTGACCCTCTTTTTTATAGGTACCTCACATTCAAGATTTGTATCATCTGTAGATTTACGTTTTTTCTTATTGCGTTTTATCTCAGTTATTGATTTCATCAACCCATCAATATTCATATTTTTTTCATCCCCATTAACTAGATTTTCAGGAGCTACGTTTTGGTTTTGCTCTTTTTCAGTTATGGAACGTTCTTTGCTAATATTATCTGTATCAATTTTAATATAAGTATCTGCTGATGGTGTATAAAGAACATGCTTAGATTTATTCTTTTTTTTCTTGATTGCAACAATTGGATTTTTTATCTTAAACTTCTTTTTTAGAACACTTTTTAATGACATTGTGTTATGGAAAATAATTAAAACTATTGTTAATAAAACGTTCTAACAAAGTCAAAAAAAATATTGCATTTAGTACACCATAAAGTATGAAATTTAGTTGTATTAAATTTTAATGTTCTTTATTAATTTGTATTGAATGAGGTAGTAAAATACTATGATACAACACAATCAATATTTTCTTTTTTTTTTAAAGATAACTAATTAATAACTGACGAGTTATAAAAGCCAGAAAAAGATCACTTTTTTATTCAGCTTCAGCAGGTGGTGTAAAATATTATAACTAAATTAGTATAATACTACAAGTTACAACAGCCAAAAGTTTGATCCATACTCCATAATTTGACATGTCTCACAATAGTCCTGGTACTGAGCACTCGTCAAAAAATTAAAAATACTGATAACAGCACTACAAAATTTTAAACTTTAAAGTTGTACGTACTGTAGGTATTCACTATTCGATTATTGATTAATTTATGAGATATTGTTGATATTGTTGTAGATATTCACCGTGGTTTTCAGTGGTTTATTTACAAGTAACAATAACCACGATTTAAGATAATATATAGGTTAACCTAACCCACGGTCTTAGAAGATAAGGACGGACAACTTTACATTATCAGCATTCCGCTTAGTGAGGCAAATCCATTTCAAAATTTCGCCGCTGTACAATTTATTGAGCGCTGCCCTGCAGACTTTTTTTGAGGTTATGCCATTACAGTATCACTGATTATATGAAAATATTTTCATATATTCTGTGATAGTATCTTAAATCGTGATTAAAACGTATCAGTGAACTAGTGAAGTCATCAATATGAATAATATAATATAATAATATAAAGTATGGTATTATATGGATTTTAAATTTTTATGTTTCTATTAGGTATAATTTAATAATATATATTATATAATAATATTCAAGATGCCACCAAAATATTCAATTTTACTACCGACGTATAATGAAAAAGAAAATTTACCTGTAATAGTTTATCTAATCCACAAATACTTGGAAAATAGGTAATACATTTTATTTATTTAATGTACAATATGTTAAATAAGATATTATTAAAAATATTTTTTTTGAACTGAATATTAAATAATATGATTATAATATTATTAAATATATTATATTTAATACCTATTATTAATTGGTTTTTTCTTGGAGATGACAATTACTCATTATAATGTATTTCTTGTGAATGTTTGATAATGTATAGTAATGTATACTAAATGTAGGCTAAGTTCTTACATTTTTTTCAAAAATATAAATTTATTAGCAGATGCAAATACTGAATTACAAATGAAAATAAGGGATACAGTTAATTAAGATCTTTAACAACAATTTGTTAACACATATTTTTCATTCCCACCTTACAAATTATGATTTATGAGTGTTATCAATAATTCCAGTTTATTATTATCTATAAATCTATATTATTCATAAGTTGAATAAAAAATGTCTACAAGCAAATCAAATTAAATTTTTATGAGCGTTTGAAGTTCATATTTTTCACAATATTGGATATTCACTCGATTTCTCAATTAGCGGTTTTGTTATTTTATTGTTATTCAAAAACGAATAACTGTAGATACATGAACATTTTACTGAATGTTTATATTTTCATTTTCTATACACCATACAATTTTGTAAATATTTTGACTCTTTTTGAGCTGTTTACGGACATTGTCAGTTTTCAATTTTTTTAGTTTTTTTTTGTATAAATATCAATAAATTTTTATTTGTTGGGTAAAAAAGCGTGAAAATTTAATATAAGGCTCCTGATATATTGTTACAATAGCAGTTGAAAAATATTAAAAATACATAGGCCTAATTTTTTTTTATAAGCAATTGTACAAATTTTGACAAAATTTATCAAAATTTAAATTTAATAATGATTTTGTAGTTAAAAATTTATAAAATGTTCAACTTTTATAGCTAAGGGTTGAAAATTGAAAACAAGGCTCTACGTAAATAGATTGTATATAAATTACTTTATTCACAATAATATCATCAAATATACTTGGTAATATCATAGGCTGACTGACCGTTTTCGCTCAGAATTGTTTTTCTTATACAATGATATTGTATCATTGAATTCAAATTTAACACCATCCATTACAGTGACCCACTTGTAACCTTCTGTTCAGCAGAGCGACACCCACTTGCCCACATTTTTTACATCATAAATGTTCGTCATCTTTTGATTTGTCTAAAAAAATATTAATATCACGAGTCAAATAATATAGGTACTTGAATATTGATAATTTGAATTGAGCTTATAAGATCCACACTGTTCGAAGTACCACTTATTTATTTTATGTTATAGTAATCTAAGTACTAAGTACAATAATTATCAGTCAGTGGCCTACACGCCGCAGAGGCATATATTATTAAAATTTAAAAGTAATATATTATATTCTTATCTCCATAGTATGTGAATTGTGAACCCATAAAAGTATGACTATAATGTCAATTTGTTTCAGTTTTGATTCCATAACCATTAACCACTTTAGAGGTCCAAAAGAAACTAAGACTTAACATATCATATTGGTGCAATAATGTCTGTTGATGAAAATTGTTTTGCTATTTTCATAAACCAATAGATTTGACTTAACAATCATGTAACATGATCATGTAACTATTGTGTTATGGAAAATGAAAAGTATCATTAAAGGGATATTGTTAATATTACAATTGTTAATATTACAATTATATTGTACTATTACAATTTGCGCAGAAAACATTTTGTTTTAATATGATAAACAAAATAAAGCAAATTTAAAAATATAATAGTAAAACAATGGTAAAATAGGTTATCTTTTTCTGAACAATAGGAGTTGAGTTGAGTTTACCATCTTGCTTTATAGAGTAGGTCAATGTAATGGGTGTTAAATTTGAATTCAACGATAAATCTTTGCATTTGAAAAACGATTCTATATGGAGATGGTCTATCATAATATGTTATTAAGTATATTTCAACATATAATTTATATTTGTACTATAGTAATATTGTATAAATAGTAAATAGCTTAAAATTAATCTAAATATTTTGATAATGTCATTACGCTTAGGTAGTAAAATATAATAATATACATAACAATTTCAAGTGTATAAATAGTTTAAAAGTCAGCATATTTTGAAAGTTATATCTATAGAAAATGCTAATATGAACAATTGAAAATTTCAAGTATCTGGTTATTTGTTTTTATATTAGGACTGTATTAATTTTGTCAAAAACTTGTTAAGTGTACAAATTCCCAGGTTTCCCTATTTTTTTCTTGTTTTCCTAATTATTAAAAAAAGTACTGGGAATTTAGTACTTATGATGCCTCTAACTAGATTTATTTTTCTATCAGAAATAAATGCAGTTGAAGATGGAAGCATTTTTACTGCTCTAAAGGTGATCGTACACACAAAAAAAACAACGCATTGTAAAATCAATACATTCATTGCTCTGTTCAGAATCTAACAAACTAGCCGTGTTTTACATTTTAATCTAAATTCTAAAATACTATAGTAACCATGAAAATTATTTTTATTAAAATGTACCCAATACACTTATGATTAATAACTTATGCTATCTTTGGTTATAGTGAGATAGAATATGAAATAATTATAATAGACGATGGCAGTCCAGATGGAACGTTAGAAGTAGCTAAACAACTCGAAACTATTTATGGAAAAGATAAAATTGTAAGACACAAAAAGATTTATTTTTGATCCTTAATTAATCATAAAATCTATTGTTAAGTTATTAAGACCTAGAGGGAAAAAACTTGGATTGGGCACTGCATATATTCATGGAATGAAACATGCCACTGGGGATTATATCATTATAATGGATGCTGATCTGTCACATCATGTAAGTTAAAATTCATAAGGTTATTGCTTATTTGTATTTAATTATAATATATTTTTTCAGCCAAAATTTATACTGGATTTTATAAAAAAACAAGCCGAACAAGATTATGATGTTGTTACTGGATCACGATATATTGGTAATGGAGGAGTTTCAGGTTGGGATTTTAAAAGAAAGTTAGTTAGTCGTGGTGCTAATTTTGTTAGCCAATTATTGTTGAGACCTAAAGTATCTGATCTTACTGGTAGTTTTAGGTAATTTTTTTTTATACATGATATCAAATATTTGTACCAAATACTTAAAAAATTAGGTACTACATAGCAAATTTGTATTTTGTTTACAGATTGTATAAAAAGCCAGTTCTAGAAAAATTGATAGAATCATGTATATCAAAAGGATATGTTTTTCAAATGGAGATGATGGTCCGTGCAAGGCAACTAAATTATACTATTGGTGAAGTCCCAATAACCTTTGTCGACAGAGTTTATGGAGAGTCTAAATTAGGAGGATCGGAAATTGTACAGTTTGTAAAGTCTCTGTTATATTTGTTTGCAACAACATAAAATATTTCACTATAAAATTTATCTAATATTATATATCATTTATACACAATTATTTGCTAATATTATTATAAACGGAGATCCGTTGATTAATAACTATTAATGTGGTTGTTTTAATGCTTTAGTCTGTTAATTCTAATCTACTCGATTAATTTCTAGTTTTTAGTTTAGTTTACATTAATAAATCATAAAATAACTAAATGTTTGAAGGCCAATGAAAACTAAATTTCATATAAAAATATTGTTTAAACTGTTGACTTAGTTGTAAATATTATCTTATATTGTATTTTTTAAAAATGCAACAACATAATTATATCTGTCCCAGTTTATTTTTAATATGACATTTTGTTTAATTAAATAATTTGCTTATACATATTAACAATTTAATACATATTAAATTGAGTGTTAACAAAAATTAGCCAGGAGGCCATCCAAGTTGACGGCCACCAAGGACATGCAAATGTAAATGATAGACCGATTGAGCCCCATCCTTTCCATTATTAACTACCAAACGAAAACCGTCATTCAATCCTTGTTCTTTTGCTACTTTGCTTGCAACCAACATTAAGTGTCCAAGTAACTGAAATCAAAAATAATTTTTAGCATTTTTTAAATATATTTCTGGAGGCAGATTTTGTTATTTATTTTTACTTATACAATTAGATGTTTATAATAATTTCAGGAGATAAAGCATAATAATATATGTTTTAATTGCAAAGTAAAATACCGTTTCATCAGAGCTGTCAGCGGCAGATAACATTTCAATTGGTTTCTTAGGTATTACCAAAAAATGAACAGGTGCTTGAGAATTGATGTCATGAAATGCAACACACTAATAAAAATAGTAAAATTATTATAATATACATGAAAAAACCTTGCATTGATAGTATACATCATTGTCAATTATTAATTTTTTTTAAAAAAACAATTTTTGCTCATTTGAATGTATTTTTTGTCAATTCTACTGATGGACCAGATAACGTGATAAGGCTTTTGCAAACTGATTTGAATTCATTAATATTATGTCTACTTGAGATCAATCAGGGTATCAGGACACATTTTAAGATATTTAATTTAATTTTCAAACAATCGCCAAAATTTATAGTTTATTAAAGAAACAAATTTTAAAAAAGTGACTTGAATACGGAAAAGCTTTAATAAGAAATAATTATTATGTTTTTGTTTAAGAATTAGAACTTAAAAAATTTAAAAACTTAATACATTGATGAACATGACAGCTATAGCATTCGCCTAACCCACTGATGTTTATAATTTATATTCCATATTATACTAAAACAATGTTGATTCCTTGTGTAACTACAAAACATTAAATTAATGCAAAAAGGGTTGTGTTTTATTTATATTATTATATTTTAATATATATTTCAAATATCAATTATACATAGTACCTATGTACAGTTGTACTACACTCCAATCCAATAATTTGTATAAATATGGAACATTATTGACAATAATATCATTTTATAGTAATATTAGAAGTGATAAACATACTTTAAGGGATTCACTTAATTTTTTAAGCGGATCGAGAAAAAAATGTGTTTAATATATTTTATTAGTATACCCATAAATATATTTATCAATATATCACATTCACTGGTGGAAGGTGGACCCAACCCAACCAGCAACTTTTGCTTTGTTCACAATATTTTTTAGGTGAACACATATTATTATTTAGTAAATTTATTTACCCTACACAAAAGATAAAAAAAATATTATAATAAACAATCATGAATGTAAAAATAAAAAGTTAAAAATGTATATTCCCATTGGAATTTGAAATAATCTACTGTAGCCATTGACATAGTTAAATTAAATTAATATGTCTATGTTAGTAGTTTATACGATAAACAAATAATTATAGAGATACATTGGCTTATGTAGAAACAGCAAATTATGCATTATGATTACTAGCAAATTTTTGTGATGCACACAGCCTGTATGCCAATTAAAATTTTATGCATAATGCAATTACTACAGCTATAAACAAAATAACTTTGAGTACCAATGACTTTGGAAGATCTCTTAAATTTATTTGGTTTTATTTAATTGAGTAATGCATTATATTATTAGTTGGCGAATGTATTTTATTAAATTATAATGATAAAAATGAGTGGTATAATTTACAATTAGGAAATTAATATTATATTAGGAAATGTATTGTATCAATACATCAGTATTTGATAGTTAATATTTGAATTTCAAAATAGATGAGTAATTCCAGAGAATTTCTAATTGATGTGTTGGATTGTTTTTGATATAGGGAAAATGTTTAAGTCCAAACATGAAAATTTCACAAGTGTGAAATGTCACATCACAGTTAATCGCAATACTTATTTCTTCGCACAAAAATTACTTACTAAAACAGAAAAGTATTATGTTGTGAAAAACAATATTTAAAAAAGACATTTTCATTTACAAAATAATAAATGATGGACAACTTTTATAGACAATACTTTAAAAAAAAAAAAACCCCGTGCCTCTGAGCTACTCACAGGTTGTCTTCATATCCCTATCTACCCCTGTAGAAGTGCATAAAATGCATGAGTAGTAAATACCTATACATACAGCCATATAGATGTATAGTAAATCTTATTTTTATCACATTCATAACTACTTCATTAATCATTAGCAACACTTACAAGATCGTCTTCGTATATGAAATTACAAGGTATTTCCTTCCTAACAATTTTACCAAAAATTGTATCACCGCCAGGTGTAGCGATTGCAGATTTTTCAACCTCGGACATTTTGAATCTAGGACCTGAAAATCTTATAGGATTATAACTGCTTGTTCGATAACTACACTTAGATATATTGCTAATTTGTACTAAAGATACAAAATGCAGTAACTTTCGATTGAGAGCAAACATTGATGAGTGACGAGTGTTGATTAAAATATTAAATGTGATAAATAAAAATATGCCATATTGTTCTATGATAATATTACAGTATTATATAATCAGCTGAGTTTTTATATCTACATAGATAATAAAGAGAAAAAAGATATTATCTATTATGTATGTATGATATTTTTTATTTTTATTTATTTGAAATACACGATTGAGGGATTAGTACAGAATAATAATATACTCAAATAAATAAACTTAAATATACTCAAATCGTGTCAATATAGCTTTACTAATATCAGTATAGATAGCATAAAGATATTGACGCAAATTTTTTTAAATATTTCATACAAATTTTCATTTTCATTTTCATTTTTGTTATTTGAAGTCTTCATATGTATTCTTTATAGGTGCCAGATGGACTACATTCATAGTAAGTTCTACGACCATCATTGCATATTCTTTTTCCGGTTTGGTGTGAATATTGACAATTATTTTTTAGTTCAAAATTTATTAACCAATTTTGAAAATCTATAATTTAATGTATGATTTTTTTAGTTTATAAGAAGTGTATATTTAATAAAAAAAAATAAAATAAAAATGTTATTATGTCATAGTAGTACCTGATACACTAGAAAAGTTTATAATTTCTTCTTGAATACTCATTCCATGTTCTGTATTTAAATGATCAATAAGCAATTTTTTTTTTGAAAAAGTTTTGTCATTACAAGTGATACATTTAGATAAAATTTTTTTTTTAGCTTCATTAGTAACATTGTGTTTATTTAAAAGATGTCTTGTCAATGAAGACTTAGTTGCAAATTCTACTTTGCATATATCACAAATAATTGACATTTTGAAAATAAAGTTAAAATTAGTGGAAATTCTAAGGTGGAAACTCGTTTTTTGTACACTTTGTCAAAGTTACCTACCATTGTGATTGTTTCTTTCATGTAATTATTAAGAGCTATTTTTACAACTTTTATTAGGAAAATTTTATTACTGTACATATAAGATAAATACAAGATCCAATAAAAATATTGCATGCAATAACATGTTTAGTAACAATGTTTAGGATGTTTAGAATTAAAAACAAGCTAATATTATTTTACAATATCAATATCCACAATTTCTATATTAATGGTGGCTAATTATTTTTATAGATATCTAGAAAGGAAATGAAAGGTTAAAAAATACACAGTAAGTCTTACATAAAATAATGAAATATTTTATTATGTGCTTTACTTTAAACATTTTACTAATGTGTTAATAACAATTCTGTATTGAGAGATTCATTATTTATGTAATTAAACTAAAAATACATAATGATTATTAACGAATATTAAATGTAAATGAAAATGTATGATTTACTTTTCAGTTTCTAGTTTTTTTGTAAACATATTCATATTATACATGATTACATGAATGCATGATATAATAATTGATAAAATGATAAGAGATTTTAAATCTTGATATGGTACTCGCGCATGCGCAGATAGGCCACGGTTCAGTTCTGTGTTTAGACGCTCCTAAAAAATCACGGCAGTTTGGTAGTTCAGAATTTATCACCAGAGTACGTCACCATTCGCTCGAACTGCTCGAAGGCACGGTTAAAGATATACTTAAGACCATCTTAAACGGTGGCTGGCAGTTGTCCGAATAATGATAAAGACCGATAAGAGTGGTTGTACGGTGGTTACCCTGTGACCAACTTGAGGTGGTGTTGCACAGCAAGTCGGGGGATATTTTCGATTTGCGGAGCGGAGCGACGGCGCCGAGGAGCGTAGCGACGAGTGCCGCTAGCATGGCATCATTGTACGATGATTTTTCAAATTGGTGTCACTGGAATATGCTGGTATGGTATTGTGGTATAAACTGCCTTATCATTTTTCGGACAACTGCCCCCAACCCCATCTTAAATCGTGCTCGAAGGCTGACTATTATCACAGAAGAATTTTATACGAGTCGTAATTGAGATTTTCATTTAAATTTTATGTAATTGTATTAATTATCAATAATCTTCATTCTTCATGCCAACATAACAGTGGCAAATCCAGGGCTTAATTTTTTTTTTTGGTAGGGGGCCATGAAGGGCAAAAGTACAAAAAGTACCAAAATTGGCCAAACACAGTGTAAGATATAGGGAAACTATGGAAATTAGGGGGGCAAATTCCCCCTTTGCACCCCTTGGATTCACCCACGATGTAGAGAAGATCTTCGTTAATCCAAAATACGTATTTAACAACTGTATTTACTAAATGACAAATGTATGACATAAATTAATAAATTCCAACAAGGATCGACTTAAAAATTGTCGAAGATCGTCCACCCCTGTTATATTGTATAGATTCTTAAAAGAAACCAATGTTTTGGAATCGTGTACCAATTATTATGTATACATTTTAATAATATTATATGGTAGTATTGTAGGTATGAGCTATAATATCATACATATGTATGTATTAATTTAAATAAAATATATATTTATTGTATGATATTTATATGCTAATTGAGCAATAACACCAACATTAATACTAACAACACACAAAATAGCCTTTTTTAGGGCTCTCAACTAATTATCTTCCAACTGAATGTCGAAGGCTTAAGCAGTGACAAGAGTAGCTATTTAGCTCAATTATTTCCAGAACTTAAAGCTGATGTAGCGTCTTACTACAGGAGACTCATGTCCCAGATGTGGAACAAATGTACTGCCGAAGGAAAATCGATGGTTATAAACTTATTTTTGCCACCTATCAGAAACATTATAGAACCGCTACCTATATACGAAATGGTATCTCAAACTCGAGCCACCTATATACAAGAATGGTTGGGCCTGTCTCCGTGATAGCTACCAACGTGGCTAATATAACTATACTTAACATCTTTATAAGCCTCCAAATGAAAAATGGCCCCTGCCAACTTTTCCACCTTCCCAAGACCCCATAGCAAGGCTGGGCATTAACGAGTTAAAAAGTTAAAGTTAAGTTAAAAGTTAATTTTATTTTAACTTTTTAACTTAATTAGTTACTTTTGGCTTTTCATTAACTTAATTGTTAACTTACTAAATTTCTTTCTTAATTAACGTGAAACTAACGAGTTAATTTTTCATTTTAAGAAGTAAGTTAAGTTAATTTATTTTGTTTTTAATTTTATAATATTTCACTATTTTAGTCTATTTCGTTTTTATGTCAAAAATATGTATCGTAAATTGTTTGAAGTTAAACATTTATATCATTTGAATCTAACTTATATGGAAAAACTGTATGAAGTATAAACACTATATCCTATAATTTAGTTTTGGGTTGGAAAAAAATTAAGTACGCTAGCGTTGTATAAACAAATAAACTTTTTTTTAACTTAATAAAAAGTTAACAAAAAGTGTGTATTAACTTTTAACTTAACTAAGTTAACCTATTGTTACATTAACTTTTAACTTTTTGTTATTGGTGCATATTAACTTAACTTAATTGAGTTAAAAAAAAACATTAACTTGTCCAGCCTTGCCCCATAGTGCTCGTTGGTGATTTTAATAGTCACCACACCAGATGGGGGTATAATGAAAACAGGGAGGTTTTAAACGAATGGATTGAAACTGAAAACATGCAGCTGCTATTCAGTGGAAGACATACTTTTCACTCATGAAGATGAAATCGAGGGTATAACCCGGACCTCTGTATTGTCTCTAAAGAGTAAAGATCATAATGGTGTATCACTTGAAGCCCACTGATCCGTCCTAAATAATTTCCCAAAAAGCCAACAAAGACCAATACGCATACAAATCGGTATCCAGATTCCAC